>NC_056726.1:1891129852-1891429852 GCF_019279795.1 Protopterus annectens
ACTTCAAGAATTAATTTTTTAAGTAATTAATTCCTGTCAATGTAATGAAATTGGTGGAGCTGAAGAAATCTGCTGCTATCCTGTGTTCATCCTTGGCCACGCCCCCCACTGTAGCTCCTTCTTCATTGAGTTTCCTTGTAGGGCAGCCTTTGAATGATTAATCTTCTTTCTTTGAGATTTTCCTCTTGATATTATGACAAGAAAATATATGAAATATTTGTAGATTTTTTTCACTAAAATAATCCACAGATCTTCTACTTCAATAATTTAGTACTTTTAAGAGACTTCTGTTGAATATAGCAAAATATTCCTGTCAGAAAAGACTGAAAGAAGCAGAACAAATAATCTGTGCTGCTCTCAGATTGCCATATTTGAGTGTAGAATCTGATTTTCATCTATTAGTAGTTCAAAAGATTTACCTTAGAAATTTAAAATGAATAACTAAGTCAAATTTGGTTTTGGTCATTATCAAAATATTTCTGTATACCATTTGTTACCTGTCACACACATCTAACACCTTCCTACTTCTTTTTATTTTTTCACTAAGGAAACATAAAGAGCATATTCGTAAAGGATAATTCAGAAAATACTGTCAGTATTATGGGTCTATATTAGAACACCGAACATTCAAAATGTCGAGTGTTCTAATATCAAACGCTACCAATCGAAAATACTAAACATCGAACATTCAAAACAGTGAATTTTTTCCTAGGGAAAAAATTTGCTGTTCCAAAACACATACACACAACACAAGCACACCAAACAAACAGCAATCCACACACATACACTTAAACTCTTACCCCTAACCCTACACTAAACTATACAGACACCACTAACTATCCACTTACCTTAACCCAAACCTTAACCCTAAGGTCTGTCACTATTGCACACTCATTTCACCCGTGCCCTAACCCCAACTCACCTACCCACGCCCTAACCCTAACTCACCTAACCTGCCCTAACCCTCACGTCAACACAATCGCACACATACCTAACCTGTGCCCTAACCCTAACTCACCTAACACACCCTAACCCTCATGCCCACACAATCGCACACATACCTAACCTGCACTCAGTCGCACACTTACCTAAACCGTAACTCTCCAGCAGAGCGCTGAAAGTACCAAAGAAACAGAAACGGACAACCGGATTCTTTCCCTAGGAAACAATTTGATTTTCTGTTTCTTCAATATTTTCAGTGTTCGCTGAAAACGGGTTGATATTAGAACACTTGACATTTTAAATGTTCGGTGACATTTTAAATGTTCGGTGTTCTAATATAGACCCCAGTATTATTTTAGCCTTTCCCTCTGTGGAGAAACTTTATGATGTATTTCTTATCAATAGCCTTGAAGGTTGTAAAGCATCAAGCTTGTTTTAAGGAGAAATAATTGTATCACTCAGTTGGAATGTCAGTTTAGCAATAAGTCTTGCTTATCTATAATCTCAGGAAGCAACATGTTGTCAAGTTGTTGTATTGAGATTTCCTTTTGTTTTCTGCATCAGAGGCTGAAAACACCCATTGCTCATTGTGAACGTGAATAACTCACTTGTCTAGAATTTCATGTTTTGTATTATTAGCTGCATTAAAGCTATGAACAAAATTCAGCCACATTTCAGTTTCTAGAAATATTTTCACTGTTCAGATAGAATTTTGGTCAAACTAAGAAGCCGTCACAAATATAACAACAGATAATATAGATAGTAATGCTTTTTGGTTGCATTTCATGGCACTATGTAATGCCAGTTTTTTTTTTTTTTTTCTCTCAGTTACCTTTCTTTCAAAAATGGAAGTGCATCACATACCCTTTCCTGGAATTTTGTCTGTCATCATAGAGTTATAAAAGTTATTCATCTGTGGTATTTTAACTTCTAACATATTCTTTCTGAAAAACTACAAATGTTAGATTTAGTTTTGATCATAGTCCATTTCTTATTTGCCAAAGTTCATGTTACTGTTGAAGGCCTTTGCTAAATTTACAGGTAGGTTTTCTTAACTTGTGACATGCTTGACTTCAGCCATTCCCTATGCAAGCTTCCCAAAATTCTACAAACATCATACATTTCCCATCTTTAAAATGCAGCCATTACTTCACTGGTAGATGTTAGTGTCTCTGCGTATTTTACCTTATTCTTAGAAACCTGTTGTGTAATTTGATAGCAACTTAATAAGGTTTAAGGCTCCTGCTCATACCTTTCATCCTCTTAGTGCAAGAAATCTGGACAAAGCCTAATATAATAGGAGGGCAAAGACCCAAAATTATGGACAAATTTTAAATTTTTTCTTATAAACTTAGAAATTTGCTGGAATAATAAGATTTGTTAGCATGGATTTTCTAAATTATATGAAGTCGGAAACTCAAGCAGATGCCATTGTTTAGTGAATTCATTCCTCAGTGAATTGCCATGAAACTACAAATTGTAAGAGGGACTGACAAAAAATATAAGGTAAAAATCTGAACATCCTACGAAAATCTGGAGAGTTGAAAGGTGTACTCCTGGCAGATGACTTTTATGTAACTGTATATTTTTCACTATGTTGGGTCTCTATATTCTATTGGATTTCTCTTCCTTTGTATTTTGGCCCAGTAATAAAAAACCCAGCAACAGCTTTCCCTGTATATTAACTTACCCTTCAGTTCTATAAGAACCACATGCTATGTCTTGCTTCCAACATTTATACTATAGTTACCTCTGCTTAACAATGTCACTGACATCTTTTTCCCATACTTTGTTGATTATGCATTTTTGCTGTTTGTTTTGAATTTATTATGTACTTTAAGTCTATGTTAGGTTTAACTATGTATCTTGCATATAGTCTTTCCCAGGAATACAGTAAAGTTCCATGCAAGAATAAGCTATTCTTGCACAGAATGGATCATGTCCCTTCAGCACAGCAAAGTGCCTTGCATATTCATGAAGATGTGCTGTGGTAGCACCTACACGGACACGATCCGTGAACGAGTGCAAGGGGCGTGTTACAGCAGTGCCCGCACATGTAGCATGCCCCCTTCACTCAGAAAGTGCCATTATGGCACTTTTAAAAGCAAAACAGGTCCTTATGCATCTCTGAGACAAAATCTGGAAATACTATAAAAAATCCAAAACTCCCAACTCTCTTGCCGAATACAAGCAACTCCGAAATCAAGTAAAAAAACAAATAGCCATCGACCGTAAATCCTACTATCTTAAACTTCAAAATAACCATAAAACCAACCCAAAAAAGTTTTGGAATTGCATTGCATCAATACTATCGACAGGCAAAAAAGAGAACCCCTGCCCTGACCCAGACTCACCTGGCCTCCACCTAGTCACCCAATTCAATTCCTTTTTCATTGACTCCATAGGCAAACTCACCTCATCTTTCCATAATAATATCCCCCCAACATATCTGAAACCAAGGATTCAACCTCCAATAACTCTCAGTCCTCCTCTTTCAATCTCAAATCCATTCCTACCAACACTATAAAAAAGCTCCTACTAAAGTTAAAATCTTGTTCTAATGCCCCAGATGACATTCCATTCAACTTTCTCAAACTAGCCGCTGATGGCATAGCCCTTTCCATCAGTATCCTAATAAATCACTCCATCCAGGAATCCTATGTACCACACCTCTGGAAAAAAGCCTTCATCATCCCCTGCCACAAAGGAGGTAACAACTTTTCAATCTCCAACTTTTGCCCTATTGCTATCCTGTCCCCTATCTCCAAGATACTCGAAAAATGTATTCACCTGCAACTTTTACACTACTTACTTGACAACCAACTACTGACTCCTACACAACATGGGTTTAGACCAGGACATAGCACCACCACTGCCCTCCTTTCTTTCCTCAAAATCATCAACTCTGCTTGCAACTTTGGTAACATAGTTTCTACCTTCCTCCTCGACTTATCCAAGGCCTTCGATACTGTCTTCCATCAACTCCTGCTTTCTAAACTCTCTCATCTTAATCTCTCCTCTTCTTATATCAAATGGTTCACCAGCTATCTTTCAGCCAGAGAACAAGCTGTAAAATGGAACTACTGTACTTCCTCTTTCCTTCACACCCCAACAGGAGTACCTCAAGGCTCTATACTGGGTCCCTTACTATTTAATATTTTTATCAATGATTTCCACCAAAAGATCACCAATGCTAAACTCATGCAAAATGCAGACGACTCTACTATCATCTGCTCTGCTAAAACTCTACCCATTTTAACAAACCTTACTCAAGAGGCCTTCTCCTCCACTGAGTCCTGGATGCTTGAAAACCATCTAGTCCTTAATGCTGCCAAATCCAAAATAATGACTTTTACTCCTTCTAGACATACTGCTGTTGACAAAGCATCCTTCTCCATACTCAGTCTAAACAAAACATCTATTGAAATAGTTCCACATGCAAAACGTCTGGGCGTCCTTATCGATGACCAGCTAAAGTTTGATGTCCACCTACAAACCAATATAAAAAAAACATCAAAAGCTCAGAATGCTTTATCAACACAGATGCTACTTTTCTCTTTCATCCAAACAATTCCTATCTACTACCTACTGTATCACCTCCCTTTTGTATGGAGCACCACTACTCAGTAATCTCCAATCAACCCAGAAATCTAAACTATCATCATGCTATAATAACATTTCTAAGTTTGCCACAGGATCCAAATCCTCCACTCATCATTGTAACTCCCTCCATGCACTAAACTGGTTGCAACTCCCAGGCTACCTAACTTTCATTCAACTAACAGTGGCACACAAGCTCATTTTTAAACCCTCTAGCTGTCCATCACTCTCCTCTTCCTTAAAACTTCACCAGCCACACAGAACACTTAGATCCACAAATCAAAACCTCCTGGAACTTTACAAACCTTTAAATTCACCAGGGCTACTCTTACTTTCTCCCTTGCTAGATTATGGAACTCTCTTCCCCCTCACATTAGAACTACCCAGAATCTCCCTTCCTTTAAAACTTTACTCCAGTCTTATCTTTCCTCTCTCTAGGAATGCTCCTGCACTCATCCTACCTAAATCCTGACATCCATCTCTTTCTTATCCTATGTTAACTCTGCCTTTGCTTAAATTCTTTTGTCTACAATTATGATGTACTAAATGAGTATTAATTTGTTTGTTCTTGTAAATATCTATAAGTGTTTGACTTGGTTCTTATATTTGAATTGTTTTTAGTTAATTTGTTTCTCTTATATGCTGTACTTGTTATCACTTTTAAACATATTTTAATATTGTATTTCTGTCTGGAGCTTTTCTCCTCGGGCCTCCATTGTAAATGGGCTACCTTGGCCCAATGGACTTTCCCAGTTAACAAACTGAAATAAATAAATAAATAAATAAATAACTAAATAAATAAATAAATAAAACATAGTTGTCTGCGGATATACTGCACAATTGTGCAGTATATCCGCAGAATGCATGCCACGGACATGCATCTTGAGGGTGTCACCCCGTGCCTCTGCTGAAAATAGGCTTCCCATCATAGTCGGACTTACCTAGTCAACAAATGTTAAATGAAGAAATAAAATAATAGAAATACAGCACTGCCATGCCTGAGTTCCCATACACCTCACAAAATACATGCTAACACAAAACCTGTTACCCCATGCACTTTTAATGTGCTAAAAATGTCCCTAGTGTTGTGCCCTTGTTCCCCCATTATGGCAGGCATACTCCTAAAGTGAGAAAAAGTTAAATTTCATTTAAATCCTCAAAATCTTTTTTTCTATTAAACCAATAAAGTTTAACCGTAGCTTAGTGGGTGTGCCCGTCATGCAGCTATGCAGAGTAGAGTTTAAACATCAAAAGAAGTGAAATAGAAATATACATAATGCAACTTGTGAAACTGGAATATTGTAGTGGTTAGAGTGTTCACCTTGCATGCTGTTAGTCACAGTTCAAGCCCCACAACAGTCTGCGCATTTTCATATGTGAAACACAACTAAAATGCATTTTTCATAAATAGGTAGTGAATATTATTATGTATATGTTAATTAAGGTAGTGTAGCAGCCCCTAATGTGGGGTGTCAGTGGAATTCAAAGTTTAAGCAAGATTTAGCATAGCTAAACGGATTTGCGCACGGTTAAGCAGGGCTTAGCGTCTACCCCTTTAAGCAATGGTTATCTTTGCTAAGTGGGTTTGCCCAGTGCTTAGCTGAGCTCAGCAGTTTCAAAACTTTCCAGTCATGTTACGGGTGGGAAATTAGTCCTATTTAAACCTCGCAGGCAGGAATACAGCTCATAACCAGTTGTAGCTCCCCACTGTAGGCACTATGGCTGGTGTAGGTGAAGGTGTGCGCTTTCGGGTGCAGCACTGGGGCATACAGGAGTCCAGGGTCATTGTTGGACTCCTCATTAAAGACCATGAAGGGTGACTGCTGCAGGACCAGTACCGGGGCTCCAAATACAAAACGGAGGCCGCCCATCTTGACTGAGATCTCACCACTGCCAATGGCATCCCTCGGACTGGTGAGCAGGTCCAGCACCACTTTGCTGACTTGAGGCAGATGAAGAGGGACCTTTTGGACCAGTGGGTCCAAGATACCCAGGCGGGGAATGCTCCAGGCATGTGTATTAGTCAAAATAAGTGTTCTCCAAACTCCAGCCTGCATATGTGATGGATAGGTATGCATAAATATTTTTTTCTTATCTCCTATACAGCTGCAGATGAGAGGGCTGTGAACTTGGAAGCCCACACCAGAAGGCTGCTAAGGCTGTGTCGCGAGGTTGGTGAGTAACAATCTAGCTAGTATTATGCAAGGCAAAGAAATAAAAAGTAGTAGAATGTCATCTTGCAGTATTTAAAATCAGCATTTTTTTTAATGACTGAAGAAGCCAGTAGGAAAGTAATACTGGCACACAGGTTATATATCAATAAAAGTGTGAGTACTTTTCAATAAAAGTGAAAACCCCAGACTGGTTGTGTTTACTCTGGTATTGTATAACTTGAAATGTTTCATGCACCAAGATCTGATATCAGAATAGTAATGTTGTGTTAACCACTGTTTTCCACACTGTGCTATGTCAAAAGGTATGTATAGGAATGTACATATAAGAATATTGTAATCACAAGGTCAGATTGTACAACCAGGAGAGACTTGGAAAACATTCAAGAAAAAGACAGCAGTTTCTCAATAGCTTGTTCTGATGAAACACAAACTTGTTGTATTTTTAGCAGAAACAGTCACGGTTCGAATCATGGGAGTGGTACTAAGCTGTATGCATAATTTCAACTAGGATTTTGTGAATATGTGTAGAAACAGTCAGGTAGTGTCAACATAAATTCCTTTCACAGATCTTCCAGGTAAGAGAAGGTATAAAGTAGCTAAAAGAAGGCTGTAGTTATACTGTGTCCAACACCCACAGTTCAACCCCAAGGCTGCAAATGACAGCAAGATAAGTACATACACCAAGTGGTCTCCTCCAAGAAATGTTCAAAAGTGTCATGCTGTCACAGCTACCAGTCCCTGCTACCAACAACCAGGGTGACTGATAGAAATCAAGGCAGAGTATGTCAGTAGCACACACAGATATGCACACACACACACACACACACACACACACACACACACACACACACACACACACACACACACACACACACACACACACACACACACACTATGAGTGCACATATGTAACCCTGGCTATTTGAATATGTGTAGAATCCACAGGTCTTCCAGGTAAGAGAAGGTATAAAGTAGCTATAAAAAGGCTGTAGATATACAGTATCCAACACCCATAGTCCAACCCCAAGGCTGCAAATGACAGCAGGATAAGTACATACACCAAGTGGTCTCCCCCATGAAATGCTCAAAGGCCTCATGTCGTCACAGCTACAGGTCCATGCTACCAACAACCAGGGTGACCGATAGAAATCAAGGCAGAGTATGTCAGTAGCACACACAGATATGCATGCACACACACACACACACACACACACACACACACACACACACACACACACACACACACACACACACACACACACACACACACACACACACACAGTATGAGTGCACATATGTAACCCTGATTATGTGAATATGGGTAGAAACAGTCAGGTAGTATTAACAAACATTCCCTCCACAGCTCTTCCAGGTAAGAAAAGGTATAAAGTAGCTTTAAGAAGGCTGTAATTATACACTGTGTACAAACATACCACTGCCGAACCCAAGGCCATAGGTTGTTGTAATAATACCTGTAGAGTAATGATTAGAGCAATGATCATTAAAGCTGTGAGCACTGTAAGAATCTACATTTGTTAATTGACATATCTCTCTCTCTCCCCCACATTATCTTCACCAATAATCTAAACACATAAATGAATGGGTATGTTTTCCAACAAACCTACTGTTGGGACATGTGTCCTATTGTTCTACAAATGTTGAAATGTATTCCAATTAATGTTTCCTGTTCAAATACTATCATTGGTGGCCTGTAGTTATCAATGTAACCTGCATGATGGTGTAATGCCCACTGTGGTTCCATATATGCATGTGTTCTGTTTGCTTTGCAAATGTTTCACATTTGTTGTTTTGGGTTAATGGGAATTCTGATGCATGCTGTTATAACTAATCCTGGAATGTGTTTATCATTACTAACCAACATATGTTCTAAAACTGCAACACCATAACATATCTGGGAAGGCCGATCCCAGCGGATCCGCATCTCCTGCCTCATCTGGCCATGGCACATGGCCCCAGCACATCTGGGACCACCCTGGACCACCTCGTCTGCTGGTTCTGCACCACCTTTGGGTGGAACTGCCTCAGAGGATGGGGCTTACCACCACGGGCATGGGTGCAGACAGGATCCTGTCACCCAAAGCCAGGTCTGGTGTCTGGTGTGTAGTGAGCTCCACAAGGAATTGGGAGATCTGCTACACCAGCTTCATGGCCGCTTTTTGCATTTAGAGGGTCAGCCTGCAACTCCTGCTCAGCCCCCAGCACAGCCACATTTGGGGCTTGATGGTACAGTGGTGACTGCCCATAGGTGGGGACCTCAGTCCCACTGTATCCACTTGGGGGCTCGTGGACTTCCGATTACCAAACACATGTATTCTGGTCTGTTTGGCTTCACAACACACTATTGTTGTCCTCACCCCTCTCTCAGGGGTTTGAGTGTCCAAATTTATCTCCATATTCAGAATATGCACAGCTGTTGCTGTAGAAGAAATGGACAGCTATGGACCTTTCCTACACCCATCCTGCACATCCCTAGCAAGATTTCATATTGTTTTTCCCTCTTTGTGCCCCATTTTTCACCATCTATCACCCTTTTTTTCTTTTCATTTAAAGAAATTACCATGGAGGTAAGCAGTAGTAAGCAGGACTAAGCCTGTTTGCATAGTGCAAAACAATGCTTGCACACATTAAACCCTTTTTATGGCTAACTGTGTATAAGCATAGTTAACCGGAAGTTAGCATCGCTTACTGCCATGCAAACCCGCTCAAACCCACTTACAACTGCTTAAAAGTGCCTTAATCACTCTGTATCCAACAGCCCTTGTTCTGCCCAGCAACAAAACAATCAGGCATCGCAAGATTTGAACCCAGGACCCCGTACACCGTAGCCACAGCAATTTATCACTAAGCAATTTCAGCTGTAGATATGTTTAATGTTTTTCAAACATATCATTCAGCACAGTCATTCAACAATAGGGAAAAGGTTTGTTAACATTAGTTAAGTTTTTTACATAGATATACATGCATATGTGTATGGAGATGCATATATATAAATAATAATAATAAAATCCATGGCCTGCCAGAGAGCACACAGCTTTATTCACATAACAGACTAAGTGCTTTCACCCATAATCCTGTTGGGCATCATGCCCAACAGGATTATGGGTGAAAGAGCTTAGTCTGTTATGTGAATAAAGCTGTGTGCTCTCTGGCAAGTCATGGATTTTATTTTTATCAGTTTACTACTTGTGATATATATGGAAACATTAATACGTAATATATGTAGAGATATACATATAAAATATACACATATATGATAGATATATATAGAAAAGTAAATATATATATATATATATATATATATATATATATATATATATATATACATACACACACACACATATATATATATATATACATATATACATAAATGCATATATATATATATATACACACACACACACACACACACACACACACACACACACACACACACACAGATATATATATATATATGTGTGTGTGTGTGTGTGTGTGTGTGTGTGTGTGTGTGGTGCAGTCGGACATCACATGCACACTCTGAACCTCTTACTGCAACAAGTCTGTCCAAAGGCTGTCTAAATGCGGGTGATGGGGCCCAAACTAGGGACCTCTTTTAATTATTGCCCTTATCCCTTCCTCCCCAGCAGCAACTGTTCTGCCTTGCAACAAAATAGCAAGGCATGCCAGATCTTGGACCCAGGGCTTTGTAAACCACAATCAAAGCAATGTACCATTACACCATAGAAGCCCAATGAAATAGTGATGACTTTCCAAACATATCATTTAGTACAGCCATTCAATAGTAGGGAAAGGAGTCTGTAGAATCAGTCAGGTTCTCTCTATATATATATATGTATATATGCATGGAGATGCATATATGTCGACATATCTATACATAATACATATATATAGAGAGATATACATCTACAGTTATATCTCCATATATGCATACAATCATATTTATAGAAAGGTGTATGAATACATACATCTATATATAAATAAATATATATGTATACATAAATATACATAAATATATGACAGCTACAAACACATGCAATCTGAGGGTCATGCTGCTGCACACTAGATGTCTAAATCTGTAAATGCACTCACTAGAAATATTCCTTAAAATGTGGAACAATGACATCTGTGCTGTTACAAAGACCTGGTGAAAGGCAGCAGGAAGCACTCCATCACTACCAGCCTACAACTCATTCCACACCGTTTGTTTGCAGAACTTGGACTGAAGCTCAAAAGGTGGTGGTATTTCCATATTTATTAAGAATGCACACACCTCCAGAATGGTAGGCCAACATTATGCATTACAGATCCTGCAGGTGTAGCTAACATTGGGTAAGACAGTGGTTGAGGTTGTAGCCTGTTATATGTCCCCAAACATGTCCCAAGACTCGCACTCCATGTCCCTAAACACCCTGGAGAATATTAGTGTGTAACCTAACACTCTCATACTGGTTGACTTCAACTACCCCACCATTAACTGGGAAAGCTACTCATGTACTGAAGCACATGTCCATCACATCAACCTGGTCCTTGCTAACATGGGTGACTGTTGCTGTACCCCAATAGTCAACTCCTCCCTTGTTATATCTAAACACAAATTAATCACATTTGGAAATCTATATCCCCCACTGCACAGGTAACCACCATGAAAATCCTTTCCAAACCTATTTATGGCCTCCTAAAAACAATGGTGGCTAACCTCACAGCAGCCACGCAAATGGAGACTAGTAGCATGACTGCTGAATCAAACAAAAATGCACTATGAACACATACACAAATGCATGGATACTGCAATACTCAATAGAACCAAGACCCTCACCTATAAAAAGGAAGACAATCTGGTGGTCCCTGGCCATAAAGAAGCTGTACAACAGAAAGAGGGAACTGATATGGAAAAAGGTGAAGTCCCAAGACTGGAAAAAAACCTTATCAGCCTCAAATACAAGTAGAGATCCCTCATCAAATACTACAAAGTTAGCTGTGAAAACAGAATTGGAACACATAGTAAAAACAACTACAAGGCCTCATACCGTTATGTAAGGAATATCCATGGCAATACCAAGATTTCTTCTGAGGTACTAGACAATGGTACCTCCTAGACTGAGCCAATAAATATTGCCAATATACTGGCTGACATATTGCGTGTAAACTGTACCCCTCTCCCCCCACAAAAGACCAGTCACAATACCAGTACACTGCCAGGCACCCAGTATTACTGTTGCACAGGTTAAAACACCGCTGTCCAAGGCCAATAATATAGATTCTATGGGACCTGACAACATCCATGGCCATGTTCTACATGAACTACAGTGTGACCTGGCACCTCACTTGTGTGCCCTGTTCAAGCACAGCCTCACCTCAGGCTTTGTCCCTACTGAATTGTGCACTGTTTCAGTCTCCCGTCTCCACAAATGAGGTGCAACTACAGACCCTGGGAAATACCACCCCAACTGCCTGACAAGTCTGTTATGCAAAGCTGTGGAATGCATCATCATGCAACTAATACACAGGGATATGGGAATCTGCAGACTCTGGATTCCACACAGTTTACATTTCCTGAAAGGTAGGGCATACCTGCTCAATCAACCTGGTCAACTTCTTGGAGTCAGTCACCTGAGCTGTGGATGAAGGCAAGGTGGCACATACAGCCTACCTTGATCTGGTTAAAACGTTTGATGACATTTCCCACTTAGGAATCATCCACAAACTCACTAAGCTAGGCATCCACCCCTATATCACTAGGTGGGTTGCAAACTGGGTCACAGATAGGACTCACAGTGTGGCAATAGCTGACTCCAAGTCCGATTGCTAAGCAGTCATAATTGGAGTCCCACAGGGTTCTGTCCTGGGTCCTCTCATGTTTGGTATTAACTTCTCTGAAGTCTATGCCAACATAAAGGGACTCTAGCTGACGAAGTTTGCAGACAGTTGCAAGTTGGGAGCTATTATTAACTACCCAAGTGATGCTGGCATCCTATTGAAAGGCCTCACTGAGACCAGTGACTTGTGCCAGAGCCATGGCCTTAAGCTCAATGTCAGAAAATGTGTTGTCATCCCCTTTGTGGAAAAACCTGTTCCCATGAATTACCACATTGATGGTAGTCTCCTGAACAAAGAAGGTGTTATAAGACATCTGGGTACACAGGTTGACAGCAATGTCTCTTGACCACCACATTGCCGCTGAGGTCACAAGTTCCTTCTATGTGGCACATCTCATTACTAATGCATTAACATCCAGGAAGGAAGAGGTCATTGTCCCCTTGTACTTTTCTTGACAGAGTGACACAGTTTGCTTCAGCCATTTCCTATCTCTTTCTAACCCTTTGCTTTAAAGCCAGCTTTAGCACGCTTTTGCGCTTGTAATCTAAAGTTTGTCCTGTTTGTTGCATTTACCTGTTGAGTCTACACACTCAAGTGAACTAGCCTGTGTTACATATTTATTGCATTTTTCTGCAGTTTGTTGCAAAAAAGAAAAAAAAATGATCCTTGTTTCCCATCTTTCCTGACCTAGAGTAGTCCAAATACAGGCTTTGCTGTATTCTGGACTTTTGGAAAGTTCCTGTGTTGCCCATTTCCTTTCTTGGATAAAGGGAGGCTTCTTTGTTCACCAGTGGCAGTGGGGAGCTTAGAGCAGCCTATCTATCCCTGGAAGAGTGTTCCCAGCACAAGAATCTGGTAATCTATTGGCCGTTTTGGGCCAGTTTCTAGCTCTTTCAAGTCCCCCTGTATAAAACCCACTTTGGCCCAGTTTGTGCGCTTGTTACTACTCAGCCAAGCTCCTTGTGGTCCTGCAGAGTGGTGCTAGCAGCAGAGAGGCTAAAAGAGCGACTGCTAACCTGATAAAAGTGTTTTTTTCCTACTACTACCTGGGCGACTGCCCGATCTAGCTAAACTGCAAGTATTTCTGCTTCTTGAACTGTTTTAAACTGTTTAAAGTTGTTTTTGCACCTGCACTTTTAAAGTTTGTCCTGTTTGTTGCATTTACCTGTTGAGGCTACACACTCAAGTGCGCTAGCCTGTGTTACATATTTATTGCATTTTCCTGCTGTTTGTTGCAAAAAAGAAAAAAAAATTTCCTTGTTTCCCATCTTTCCTGACCTAGAGTAGTCCAAATACAGGCATTGCTGTATTCTAGACTTTTGGAAAGTTCCTGTGTTGCCCATTTCCTTTATTGGATAAAGGGAGGCTTCTTTTTTCACCAGTGGCAGTGGGGAGCTTGGAGCAGCCTATCAATCCCTGGAGGAGTGTTCCAAGCACAAGAATCTGGTAATCTATTGGTCGTTTTGGGCCAATTTCTAGCTCTTTCAAGTCCCCCTGTACAAAGCACGCTTTAGCGCGGCTTTGCGTGATTTTGCGCATAGCGCAGCATCGGGCAGCGCCACTTAATTGGGTTTAAACCATTCTTGGCTACACAAAGTCTGCTCTTCACTTTTTCCCTTAGAACTGATCTAGTTCTCATAATAAACACCCTATTCTCACTCTAAAGCCTGGCACTTGCTCACTATAGCAATTATATAAGTCAGCACTAAATAATTCAAACCACTACACCCTCACAAACTCCCCTTGAGTACTTTGTTCCCCATTGGCCCTTTTTTTCAATTATAAAGGAATTCCCAATACTATTCTAGCATGTCCAAAGGTCAGTTGTCAATCTCCTCTCCGGTCCAGCTGGTGAATCTGGGAATCTTGAGGCAATGTTACAACTGCATCATGTACACAGACAACCCTCTCCTCCTTCCAACAAATTCTAACACATGTGAGAGCTGCAACCATATAGCCAAATGGAGGCTAAGCTCTCTCAACTCAGTACTGGCGTAACCAGTCAGGAGGAGAAGGAAACCACAGTCACTACAATTCCAGTCTCACATAGACCTACCACGACAGCAAACCAAACACATAAACACACAAAAACATACTCGAAGGCTCTAAATAAAAATCTGCCTAAGCAGCAGAGACCACCAAAGCAGACACCCAAGCAACCGCTACCCCAAAAAAAAAACTTGCAACACATAGCTCACAAAGCCAGTGTGCCGAACAGTCACAGCCCTTAAGGGTAAACAACACACCTGATACACTTGTAATAGGTGACTCTATCGTCAGGCACACTAATGTCCCACTCACCAGGCTGAACAAGGAGAAGGTCACGGTGAGCTGCCTGTCGGGTGCTAGGATCCGCCACATAACACAAGCACTCAGGACACTCCAAGGCAAGTACAAATATGACTCAGTCATTGTCCATGCTGGTGTGAATGACCTGAGATGTACCTCCCTGGACTGCATGAAAAGAGACATAGAGGAGCTCTCTGAGCATGTAGCCCAGGCCGGTATGACCCTGACCTTGAGTAGCATCTTACCCTCACCAAGAATGATGCCACAATATGAAGACAAGATCAATTTCAACAACTGGCTTAAGTATTGGTGTCATTCAAAGGGGATCCAATGCCTGTCTGCCTGGGATGACATGCTCGACAAGCCACGATGCTTCGCTAGGGACAGCTTGCACCTGTCACCCCTGGGCTTTCGGATATTGGCAAAGGCTCTTGCCACCCCAATAGTGCCTTTTTTAGGCAAGGCTCAAAAGACAAACCCACCTCCATAGGTATCACAAGGGATAAGAAACTAAGAGTAATGCTACTCAATGCCAGAAGTCTAAACCTCAAGATGCACGCACTCGAAACTCTCCTTAGCATGGAGAACATCGATATCTGTGCAGTAACAGAAACCTGGTTCAAGGCTCCCAAGAGCACCCCAGCACTACCAGGTTATACCTCATACAATGTTTTTCAGCCGCAAAACCTGGACCGAACCACAAAAGTAGGGGTAGTATCAATATTCGTCAAAGATACCCACACCTCCAGGTTGGTGGCAGAGCACGAAGCATCAGAGACTATCCATGTGCAACTAACAGTAGGTAAAACTGCCTTCCAGTTTATAGCCTGCTACAGACCACCCTCCCAAACCCAGGAAACCCACTCGGCCTTCCTGAGAACACTGGAAAATATGAAGGTCTCTCCAAACACCATTATATTGGGTGACTTCAACTACCCTAACATAGACTGGGAGCATTACTCTAGCTCCAACACCCTAGCCGGAAGGTTCCTAGAATTTATAAACTCAAATGCTATGGAACAACTTGTTGCCACTCCCACAAGAGGGGAAAACATACTGAACCTGATCATCACCAACATGGGGGCTCTATGCTCCAGACCAGAAGTGTATCCCTCACTGGTAAGATCAGACCATAAACTAATCTCACTAGATATTCACATCCCGACCCCAGCCCCTGCCCAGAAAACCACAGTGAAAAACGTCTCTAAAGCAAATTTCACACTCCTCAAAACCGAGGTGGAATCCTTCAAAGCCCCCGGGCATGTGGAAAATACGGCCCAGACCACAGAATCCTTTATAAACGCATTCTATGAACACCTTCAGGAATGCATGGATCATGCAATCCCAAATAAAACCAAGACCTAATCCTCCAAAGTTAGGCGTCTTGTCTGGTGGACCCCAGCCATAAACAAACTATACAATAGAAGGAGGAAGCTACTACATGATAGAGCAAAATCCCAAAATTGGAAGGCATCTCTGATCAGTATTAGCAAAAAACTACGGGCACTCATAAAATCGTCTAAGGCCAGCTTCGAGAGAAAAATTGCACAGACACTAAGGATAATCACAAGGCTTTCTTTAGTTATGTTAGGAACCTGGGTGAGAATTCCCAGATATGCTCAGAATTGGTCCAAAATGACAAAAAATACACCGAACCCACAGATATTGCCAACATCCTAGCTGACAGGTTCAGTGCAAACTTCTCCCCCCCTTCCCCACCAAAAGGGCAAATATCTATCCCAGCAGAGTGCTGCTCCCCTGACATCTCAGATGCTCAGGTAAGAGCCGCCCTCTCCAAAGCAAAAAACACAGCATCAATGGGACCAGACGGTGTCCCGGGCTGTGTCCTACATGAACTCCAAGAAGAACTAAACCCATACATAAAACTACTGTTCGATCTCAGTCTTACTACAGGATATTTACCCAAAGAGTGGCGCACAGTAACAGTGGTCCCTCTCCACAAAGGTGGTGCCTCAACGGATCCTGGAAACTATCACCCCATAAGCCTGACTAGCTTTGGTCTGCAAAGCTATGGAAAGGATCATCATGGACCTCATAAATAAAGATATTGGGGACCTACAGACACTGGATCCTACCCAGTTTGGCTTTGTTAAGGGCAGATCCTGCCTCTTAAACCTGGATGATTTCTTTGAAACAGTCACCAAGGCCATTGACGAGGGGAAGGTGGTCCACACAGCCTACCTGGACCTTGCAAAAGCCTTCGGTACAATACCCCACTCGGGCATTATAGATAAGCTCACCAGCTTAAATATAAACCCCTATGTCACTAAATGGGTTGCAAACTGGCTCAAGGACAGAACCCACATGGTTAGAATTGCTGGAGCCATGTCAGACACCAAACCAGTTACAAGTGGCGTCCCACAAGGCTCAGTCCTGGAACCTCTCTTGTTTGGTATATATTTCTCGGAGGTATAGGCTAACATCGAAGGACTGTGGCTGACCAAGTTCACAGATGACTGCAAACTGGGCGCCATAATCGACTCTCCAGCCGACACAAGCATCTTACAAAAGGGCCTCATAGAAACAGACAACTGGTGCCAGAGCCATGGCCTCAAGCTAAATGCCAAAAAGTGTATAGTCATCCCCTTTGGCAAAAACAAAGTGCCCACAAATTACCACATAGGTGGTAATCCATTAAGTACGGAAGAAGTAATTAGGGACCTGGGGACCCACGATGATAGCAATCTCTCATTTGACAACCACGTGGCCAAAGTGGTTAGAAAAACATTTTATATAGCCCACCTAATCATGAAGGATTTCACATCTAGATCAGGGGAGGTCATCGTGCCTCTTTACTCATCCCTCATCAGGCCCATAATTGAGTACAATGCCTCTTTTGGGATGTACCTTACCAGACACCTGCAGCAACTGGAAAGACCCCAAAAGTATCTCACCAAGAGGATCAAAGGGCTCAAACAGATGCCATATGCTGCCTGGTTAAAGAAACTCCATCTCTACTCAGTGGCATACCGCCTGCTCAGAGGCGATCTGAGCCTGACGTATAAAGCCATGTCCAACCCGGAATTAATGGACATGCTGCACCTCAGAAAATCCAAATCCCATCGAGCTATGTGCTCGAGAGACTTGAACCTCAGCACTGAAATAAATAGGACATGCTGGAGGGACAGATTCATAACCCAGAGGCTCCCTTCACTCTGGAATAAAATCCCAGTCCAGGTCAGGCAGAGTCCCTCACTGACTGTCTTCAAGAGGAATCTTGATGAGTGGATGGGAGATAGTATCACCCCGGGTATCACTTCTGTGTCACTGTTAGACAGAGGCACAGTATACTAACCTCGAAAAAGGGCATAGCAAAATTCATTTAAAATGGGTGGCGAAAGCCAAACACACTCTGGCTAAGCTTATAAATGCCCTAGGGCAGATAGCCTAGTATGAACCTATGAACCTATGAACCTATACATATTCTGATGGATGTGAGGTAGGTAAATGAAATGTATGTTCTCATTTTCTGACAACAATCATATTATTACAGTGATTTACCAGAGAAATGATAATAATCTGTAAAACAGACCAGAAATATGAGCAATAAACCCGGACATCCTGAAACAATCCAGCCAGTTGACAGGTATGCTCAGAACCTCTGTCTGCAATGAATCTGGACCAAGGCTGACAAAGTGGTGGGCAGAAGCCATGAAAATGAGGCTGTATCTGAAGTACTGTATAGATAAGCTAACACAGTTGCTGTAGTAACACCCTCCTGTGTGCTCTAACATATATTTAATGAAATAGCACAAGGAATTGAATTAGGAAATGTGGTATGGGTAATTACACATGTATTTTCAAATGTATCAGGCACTACGGGGATGTAACAGCAGTGACAAACAGAAACCAGTGTTAAAGTGCAAACCCACAACCAATATCACCACAGCCAGTCACATACCTGTACGTCAAATGAACAGTATAAGTGTATACGGACTGTGTGAACAAATACATCATTGTTTGCCACTCACACAATAGCCTTACATATACAGTCCCAATTCTCAGTGTAGTCTGACTGCTGACCTTGGTACAGGACATGTCTCAGTCTGCCCCTACAAACATATACAGCCAATAGGTCAGCAGAAACTGGAGCAGCATGCACAGTCAGATAAAGAAGGAGCCATAACACTTATATCCATCCCCTCCATACACAGCCCAAATAACGTGTACACAATGACATTTGTACACAGCCCTGACAGTCTGTTAACAATGGCCAGACATACACAGGCCTCTTACATGTACAGTTCACCTCAGAATGTACAGACTCAGGACTCATATCAATGGCCTCTTCCCTGACATGTCTGTGGTTCTACTACAGCACTGGGATGGTAGCGGGAACAAAGGCAAGAAATAATGATAATACATATGCCTGGGCCTCATTGACATCTGGATAAAGCCTGATATCATATGGGGACAGAGGCACAAACACAGGGGTAGATTGGACATATTGCTGTCATACATTGATACAGTTGCAGAGGTTACAGGGTTTGTTGTAACATCCTTTATGAGGAATATGACATCAGTAATACCAATAGATGTGATTATTTACTGACTGCATTCCCCAGAGTCCACAACAGAGTTACCAATTAAACCAACTATCTGGGGAACAGACAAAACAGAACAGGCAAATATGTGGCCAGTCTGTGGACAGCGTGCCAGTGGAGAGGTATGTCAGAGACATATCACTGTCAGTTGTGAAGTCACTCACTAAATGCATGTCCAAACAAACCCTGTCAACCTATCAATCCTCCAGATGTATAACAGCACTGAGGACATAGAATCTGTTCACAAATCTGGGGATATATACCCCATGCTGTTTGGCTGTCTCCATGTCCTGTACCGTGATGTATTGCCACCTACTATATTTGAATCTGTAGCTCACCACATCTGTAATGTCCCTCACACAGGCAAGAAAAAGGGACAAGGCCCACATTAAGGAATGTCCCATATGTCGGAACTAGCAGCAGTGTCCAGGCCCACAGCACAATACTATGTGGGCACCTACATAGTGGTATGGCCTTAGCAATACCTGACATCTGCACATCTGTACAGAGGACAGACAAAAAGCAGATAGCCAACAGGTTGTGCATTAGGATGACTGTTTTGAAAGACAGAAGTCTGAAACTGAAAGGTATGCCATTACTGCATGACAGCAGTCCTCAATGACATGTCCAAAAAACATAGTAGTCTACAGTTAATATCAAAATATCAGCTTAATATCCAATAGGAGATACATAAAAACACACAGCTGAAACACCAAGAACAAGATAGTAGTACTCCCAGCTTTGCATGCAGTGATGTATGGTTCTAGTACTACAATCAGAAATTTACTTTTACTTGGAAAAGCACTGCTAAAAGTAGTAATGTAATGATACAATATGTGTCAAATTATTTTTGTCAACCAGTGCACTGTAGCAGGTGTAACATGCAAGTGTGACTGTATATAAACTGGGATACTAACCATGTATGAAACAAATACAAAGAAAAAAGATTATGGTCCTACCCATGTATACCCAGGTGTCCCATACAGTATAGTCACACCCCTTGCTACTGTAATGACAACACAAAAAGTAATATTATGTACAGGAAATTAAATACACTTATTAAACATGTCATTACCCTGCTATTTTATCAGACTGGAATGTGCTCACTGGTTACCAGGGCTCAGCAATGCTTAGCAGGTTTCGGCATTTCTTAAATGTAAATGCTAAGCAGATTTGCATACTGGTAAGCAAAGCCTACATGGTATAAGCACCTATTCATTTAACCATATTTTAGCACCTCTTACCATAGTGCAAAGCCGCTTAAATCTGCTCAAAACTGCCTTAATCACTCTGTATTCAACAGTCCTTGCTCTGCCTAGCAACAAAATAAACAGCCTTTGCAGGTTTTGAACCCAGGACCCTGTACACAATAGTCAAACCAATTTACCAATAAGTCACTTGAGCTGTATGGTTTTAGGATGCTTTCTCAAACACACCCTTCTTTATAGCTAGGGATGAGACACTGTGACATTAGGAAGGATTGGTATCTACATATATATATATCAAATGAAACATATACATAGAGAGAGAGATGTGTATGGAGATAGAATGTATGTGTATAAAAATATATACATATATTACCAATAAATACTGAGGTGTAACAATATATATATATATATACATATATATATATATATATATATATATATATATATATATATATATACACACACACACACACACAAACATATACATACATATATATATATATATATATATATATATATATATATATGTATATGTGTGTGTGTATATATGTATATGTATATATATATATATATATATATATATATATATTTATATGTGTGTGTTTGTGTGTATACATATATATATATATATATATATATATATATATATATATGTGTGTGTGTGTGTGTGTGTGTGTGTGTGTATCTATGTATATATATATATATATATATATATATATATATATATATATATATATATATATATATATATATATACACACACATACGTGTCCCTAAATGCCCATGCAAACATATGCGGCTGATAGACCACCCATAACTGGGCCAGCATGCACAGTTGGATACGAAAGGACTCATGACACTCACATCTGCCCCCCCCCAACAGTCCAAATAAATAAGTGAACAGTACACTGCTACAAAAGCATGATAGGTCATACACACTGGCCAGACATACAACAACCTCTTAGCAAAACAACTAAAATGTTTGAACATAGCAAAGAGAAATACAACCAGCCAGTAATTCACATATGTTTATTATACTCTGTTGCCTTGGTCAAAGCTTTCAAGGAGTAAAACATTACAACAAATACTTGCCTTACTCACAAGAAACAATTAACACTTAATTACATAATTAAATATGCAGCCTCCAATTGCACTCCTCATTTAACCCCTAAGGGATAAAGTATCACATTTAATATTAATACATTGAGTCTGTACATAATGATTGTCCTTTTATGAATGTTTCATCACACTGAGAAACAGGTATTTTCCATCACAGTACCTTGGAACCCACTACTGTCTCCATGGGAAGATTTATTCAAATGTACTGCTATAGAACTGTTTTCTTTCTTTTCAGTAATATGTCTCACATGTTCTAACAGCCTAGCTTTGAAACATGGGTTAATCTCCCCCACATAAAATGTTACATGTGCATCTAAGAGCATTCTCTATACACCAACCTCTTGAACCTACAGACTTCAAATGTTTTCCAGCCATTCCCCTCAACAGGAATGACAGCACTAAATAATTATAGACCATTATACTTATCAACCTCTTACTGTATGACATCTGGACAAAGCCTGACATCATTGGTGGACAGAGGCCCAAATACATGGCCATACTTGAAATATTGCTGTTATACACTGAGAAAGTTACTGGTGTTACAAGGTTTGTTGCAACATTTATTTTTTGAGGGATATAAAGTCAGAAAAACAAATGGATGTTAGCATTTACAGATTGCAATCACCAGAGTATGCTACTGATTTGCCAAAGACAGCACGTGTCTGGGGAACAGACCAAACATAACAAGCTAACCTGTGGCCATTATGTGGATAGCCCTACAGTTGAGAGTGATGCAGAGACAGAACTTTGTCAGACTGAAAGCCATGTAGAAGTAATGTGTAGACAAACCATGTTAAACTAGCAGTATTCCAAACATATTACAGCAATACTCATGTTCTGCCCCTAAATCTTGACCTTCTCCACCATTTAGTTGGCTTGTCTCCACAAGTCTTGTTGTAAGATGTAGTAGCTCACTCAACTCAAGATGTCTTCCTTACAAGTAAAAGAAAGGGCCAACGGCCACATAGAGTAGTCAATTATAGGAGTGTGTTGCCATGACATTGACTACTGAAAGAACTACACAGCTGCTCTGCATGCAATTAGCAAGTGGGGAACACCAATAGGTGCACAGGCCATCACCTGGTCATGAACATCACCTACAAAAGCCATGCTGCCACCTATTCATGGGTTCATAGGTAGGTACTAGACTATCAACCCTAGGGCCTATACAAGCCTAGCCAAAAAGGTACCCTGGTTTTTGCCACCCAAGAAAATTATTTTCCTGTGCCCCTGTTGAGCAGAGCCACAGAGATGATCCCTGGGGTGAATTTCCTATTTCCCATACAATCATCAAGATTTTTCTTGAAGAGTGCTAATGAGGAGCTTTGTTTGATATTGAAAGGTAGTTTGTCCAGAGTATGGGAAGTCTCTGTGACAGAAATCTATCCCTCCAGCATGTTCTGTTTATTGTGGCGACAAGGTTTAGGTCCCTAGAGCATGTAGCTCGGAGGTATTGGGATTTCTTTAAGTGGAGCATGTCCAATAGCTCTGGGCTTGACATAGCTTTGTATGTTAGGCAGAGATCGCCCCTGAGTAGGCGATATGCAACAGAGTAAAGCTGGAGTTTTTTGAGACGGTCTGCGTAGGGCATCTGTTTGAGGCCAGTAAGCCTCTTTGTGAGGTACTTCTGCGGCCTTTCCAGTTGTTGTAGATGTCTTGTGAGGGACATACCAAAAGTGGCATTGTACTCTGTCATCATCATCATCTTCTTTCGGCTGTTCCCATTAGGAGTCGCCACAGCAGATCTTCTGTTTCCATTTCTTCCTGTCCCCTGCATCATGCTCTTTCACACCAACCGCCTGCATGTCCTCCCTCACCACATTCATAAACCTTATCTTAGGCCTTCCACTTTTCCTCTTACCTGGCAGCTCCATCCTTAACATCCTTTTCCCAATATACTCAGCATCCCTCCTCAGCATATGTCCAAACCAATGCAATCTCGCCTCTATTGCTTTGTCTCCAAACTGTCCAACTTGAGCTGATCCTCTAATATACTGATTCCTAATCCTGTGCTTCCTAGTCACACCCAGTGCAAATCTTAACATCTTTAACTCTGCCACATCCAGCTCTGACTCCTGCCTTTTCATCAATGTCACCATCTCCAACCCATGTAACATAGCTGGTCTCACTACCCTTTTGTAGACCTTCCCTTTCACTCTTACTGGTACCCGTCTGTCACAAATCACTCCTGACACTCTTCTCCACCCATTCCACCCTGCCTGTACTCTCTTCTTCACCTCTCTTCCACACTCACCATTACTCTGAACTGTTGATCTCAAGTACTTAAACTCATCCACCTTTACCAACTCTACTCCCTGCATCCTCACCATTCCTCTACCCTCCCTCACATTTACACACATATATTCTGTTTTAGCCCTGCTGACCTTCATTCCTCTCCTCTCTAAAGCATATCTCCACCTCTCCAGGGTGTCTTCAACCTGATCCCTACTCTCATTACATATCACAATGTCATCTGCAAACATCATAGTCCACGGGGCCTCATGTCTGATCTCATCTGTCAACGTGTCCATCACCACTGCAAATAAGAAAGGGCTCAGAGCTGATCCTTGATATAATCCCACCTCCACCTTAAACGTATCTGTCACTCCCACCGCAGTCCTCACCAATGTCACACTACCCTCGTACATATCCTGTACCACTTTTCTGTACTTCTCTGCCACTCCCAACTTCCTCATACAATACCACAACTCCTCTCTAGGCACCCTGTCATATGCTTTCTCTAAGTCGACAAAGACACAATGCAACTCCTTCTGACCTTCTCTGTATTCCTCCAACAACACTCTCAGAGCAAATATTGCATCTGTAGTGCTCTTTCCTGGCATGAAACCATACTGCTGATCATTAATCATCACCCCCTTTCTTAGCCTAGCTTCCACTACTCTTTCCCATAACTTCAGACTGTGACTGATCAGTTGTATCCCTCTGTAGTTACTGCAGCTCTGCACATCACCCTTATTCATAAAGATAGGTACCTTTTTCTCCACTCCTCAGGCATCCACTTTCCAAAATTTCATTAAACAATCTGGTTAAAAATTCCACTGCCATTTCACCTAAGCACCTCCAAGCTTCCACTGGTATGTCATCTGGGCCAACAGCCTTCCCATTCTTCATCCTCTTCATAGCTGTCCTTACTTCCTCCTTGCTAATCTGTTTCACTTCCTGATTCACTTTCCCCACATCATCCAACCTTCTTTCTCTCTCATTCTCTTCATTCATCAGCCCTTTAAAGTACTCTTTCCATCTAGTCAACACACTCTCCTCACTTGTGAGTACGTTTCCCTCACTATCCTTTATCACCCTTACCTGCTGCACTTCTTTCCCAGCTCTGTCCCTCTGTCTAGCCAATTGGTATAGGTCCTTTTTCTCCCTCTTTAGTGTCCAATCTCTCATACAACTCTCCATATGCCTTATCCTTAGCCTTCACCACCTCTCTCTTTGCCATGCGTCTCATCTCCTTATACTCATGTCTACTTTCTTCATCTCTTTGACAATCCCACTTCTTCTTCACCAGCCTCTTCCTCTGTATACTCTCCTGTACTTCCTCATTCCATCACCAGGTCTCCTTGTCCTCCTTCCTCTGTCCAGATGTCGCACCAAGCACCTTTCTATCAGTCTCCCTTACTAGCTCTGCTGTAGTTACCCAGCTATTTATAACTCTTCACTGCCTCCCAGTGCCTGTCTTAACTCTTCCCTGAACTCCACCTCACAATCACCCTTTTTTAACTTCCATCAATTAATCCTTGGCACTGCTTTCACACTCCTCCTCCTCTTCTTGATCACCAATGTCATCCTACAGACCACCATTCTCTGCTGCTTAACTACACTTTCCCCTGTCACCACTTTGTGCGGTGTAATGGGTCTAATGAGTGACGAGTAGAGGGGAACAATGAACTCTTTCTTTCCTGGATGAGAAACCTTTTTTGATGAGGTGTGCCATGCAGAAGGATTTCCAGACTACTGTGGCAATGTGATTATCAAAGGAGAGACTACTGTTCACCTGTGTCCCAAGGTCTCTTATCACACTTTCGGTGTTAAGTAGACTACCACCTATGTGGTAGCTCGTGGGTACAGAGTTTTTACCAAAGGGGGAGGCAATGCATGTTTTGGCATTGAGCTCGAGGCCATGGCTTTGACACCAGGCATCTGTCTCAGTGAGGCCCTTTTGTAGGATGTCCATATCATTTAGAGTTTTAATTATGGCTCCTAGCTTGCAGTCATCTGTGAACTTCATTTGCCAAAGACCTTCTGTGTTAGCCTGTACTTCAGAAAATTAGATACCAAACAGGAGAGGACCCAGGATTAAACCCTGTGGTACTCCACTTGTCACTGGTCTGAAGTCAGATTTGAAGTCTGCTACTTTCACAGTGTGGATTCTGTCAGTGAGCCAGTTGACAACCCATCTTATGAAATAGGGATTTATACATAGTTTAGTGAGTTTATCTATAATTCCAGAGTGGGGGATGGTGTCAAAAGCCTTGGCAAGATCTATATAGGCTGTGTCAACCACCTTACCCTCGTCTACAGCTTTGGTGACTGCTTCAAAGAAGTCAATCAGGTTTTGGAGACATGATCTGTCTTTTACAAACCCTAACTGGGTGGGGTCCAGAGTTTGAAGATTACCAATGTCTTTGTTTATAAGTTCCATAATGAGACATTCCATGGCCTTGCAGACCAGGTTCGTTAGTCTAATGGGCGGTAGTTCCCGGGGTCTGTGGTGGCTCCCCCTTGTGGAGTGGGACAACTTTCACTGTGCATTATTCAGTGGGCACAATGCCTGAGGTGAGGCTATGATTGAATATGGTGCTTAGGTGGAGTGCCAGTTCATTCTGTACTTCATGTAGAATGCAGTCTGGGATGTTGTCAGGTCCCATGGATGTTGTGTTCTTGACTTTGGAGAGTGTGGTTTTTACCTGTGCAGCCATGATTACAGTAACTTTGCATTCTTCCTGTATAGAAATGGGTGCTTTAGGGTGTGAGAGGGGGGTAAAGTTAGCACTGAACCTATCTGCCAGATTGTTGGCAATATAAATTGGTTTTGTATATTTAGTGCCATTGTGCTGTAACTCAGAGCAGATCTGAGTGTTGCCATTGAGATTCTTGACATAGCTATAAAATGCTTTGTGGTTGCCTTTAGAATCAGTGGCAATTTTGTTTTCATAACTAGCTTTGGAGGATTTTATGAGGGATCTCAGCTTCTTACTGAGGCTGACCAGGGAGGTCTTCCAGTCATGGATTTTACTCTTTTTTGCAACAGTTACTTTCTTCTGTTGTAGAGTTTATTTATGGCAGGGGACCACCAGATTGACTTCCTTTTTTTGGAGGATAGCCTCTTGGTTCTGTTAGCGATAGGTCAATTCATGCACTCATGTAAGTGCTTATAAAGTGCATTTGTGTAGGATTTAGCAGTTGTACCTCTATTGGCCATCTGCATGGGTGTTGCGAAATTTGCCACTTCTGTCTTAAGAAGCGTGAAGTTGAATTTGGAGAAACTTTTTACAGTGGTTTCCCTAATGGGGGGTGGGGATGGGATGTGGATGTCTAGGCTGATTAGCTTGTGGTCGTATCTGACCAATGAGAAATTGACCTCTGGTATGGAACACCGATTGCCCATGTTGGAAATGACCAGATCTAAGATATTGCTGCCCCTGGTAGGGGTGTGGATAAGTTTATCCAAGGCACTGGAATTTATGAATTCCAGAAAATGATGAGCAAAAGAATTGGTACATGAGTAGTTTTCCCAGTTAATGGTGGGGTAGTGGAAATTGCCCATTATTGGGGTGTTGGGTCTTACCTTAATATTTTCCAGTGTTTCAAGAAATGAGGAGTTGGAATCCTGGGACATGGTGGGGGATCTGTAGCAAATTACAATTTGGATTGCGGTCTTGCCCAGAGTTAGTTGCACTTGGATAATCTTGGATGCATTATGCTCAGCAACTAGCCTGGAGGTGTGGATATCCTTAATGAATATGGACACACCTCCACCTTTAGTGTTTCTGTCCAGGTTAGGTGGCCAAAAGGTGTGGTATGAATTATAGCTTGGTAATGGAGGGGTGCTCTCTGGAGCCTTGAGCCGGGTCTCTGTCACTGTACAGATGTCGATGTACTCCATTTCAAGGAGTGCCTCATGTGAATGCATTTTGAGGTTTAGACTTCTAGCATTGAGTAGCATTACTCTCAGATTTTGCTTGCTTGTACCTGTTACGGTGGTGAATTTGTCATTTGAACCTTGCCTAAAAAAGGCACTACAGAGGTGGCAAGAGCTTTAGCCAGTATCCGGGATCCCAAGGGCGACAGCTGCAGGCCATCTCTGGCAAAGCATCGTGGTTTGTCGATCATGTCATCCCAGGCAGACAGATACTGGATTCCCTTAGACTGACACCAGAAGCTTAGCCAATTGTTGAAGTCAATCATTTTGTCCTTGTACTGTGGTATCATTCTGGGTGATGGCAGGATGCTACTTAGGGCTAGGGTCATACCTGCCTGGGCTAAAAGATTGGAGAGCTCCTCCATGTCCCTTTTCATGTAGTCCCGGGAGGTATGTCTCAGGTCATTCACACCAACATGGACAATGACAGAGTCATATTTGTACTTGTTGTGGAGTGACTTGAGTGTGTGCATTATGTGGTGGATTCTGGCACCCGACAGGTAGCTGACAGTAACCTCCTTATTTAGCCTGGTGAGTGGAACATCAGTGTGCCTGACTATAGAGTCATCTATGACTAGAGTGTTGGCTACATTGTTATGCCTTATGGGCTGTGATTGAGTGGCACACTGAGTTTGTGGGCTATGTGTCATTTGGGTTGTGTTGGGGGGTGGAGGTTGCATACGTTTCTGCTTTGGAGGTCTCTGTTGCTTGAGCAGATTTTTATTGAGAGCCTCCATGAATGTAAGTGTGCATTTTGTGTTTCTATATGTGTGTTTTGGTGGTGTAGGTTTTGAGGGACTATGTGAAGAGTGTGGTGTGGTGCAAGTGTTTACCTTCTCCTCTTGACTGTCTAGTCCAGTCTTGGGTGAAGAGAGCTTTGCTTCCAGTTTGGCTATATAAGTGCATCTCTCACAGGTTGTAGTGTTGGTTGGTAGGAGGAGAAGGTTGTCTGTGTACATGAGGCAATTGCTGCATTGCCCCAAGATGCCCAGATTAATCAGGTAGACAGGAGAAAACACCAGGAGCTGACCCTTAGACATACCTGAATAGGTACATATTTAGTAAGTACTAAAAACTGTTTTCCTCTAGACAACTGAGGAAAGTTGAGTGTTGTAATTTGTAGCTTATTTAGTGCTTATAATGAGTTCTGAACAAGTGCTGAGCTCAAAGAAACAGATTTCAGTGCTAAAACTAAAAACAAAATGACTAGTTCTAAGGGAAAATTTGAAGAGCAGACTTTATAGCGCTGGGAATAGTTTAACCATACAAATGCATTAAAATAACTGAAATACCATCCTTGTAGAAAATGCACTCAGGAAACAAAAATAAAAATCCAGTAATTTATTAGTATTAAGCACTTTCATCTCCTGTAAGAGACTTCATCAGAATTCTTCTTCCTACTAAAAATGAACCATTTAAATACTTTCAATTAATGACATCATAACTGAACCTCATTAATTCCAAAAAGTTTTATACATAACATTAAATAAACCATGTCATAAAAATTTTGAATGCATTTAAAAACCCTACTAAAATTTACATATATACATATAGTATCCACCTACTTATAGTAATGAAAACCCAAATTCACATACATAAATATATCATGTTTAAAATTAAACGAGCAAACTGATTTAAACAAATTACCCAATTAAAGCTCAAAACTGAGCCCTGTTCAAGCAGTCTTTAATCAGACAAGTTCTAACTGCATACTCCTGCCACTAGGGTGTAGGGGAACCTTCACCAAAAAGATGGCCTGGATTAATGCTCAAGTTATACAAACAAAGCTAGAGCCAGCATGCCTGAATCTACTCTATGCTACAGCAAACAAGGCACAACAATTTCAGAAAGAAACAGTTCAAATAAGCAGGCACAATAATCCTTTACCAGAAATTCCCAGCTCAGAAAAGCAAATTAAATCAATGAGTGAGAAGGTCACTGAAAAAACAATCAGTAAAAACAAAAAGAAAACTCCAGCAAAGCTAGAACTTCCAATGAGGGACCTCCCAAACCTCTTGCATCAGTGGCACATGGGATATATGCAAATGAGCCTTATGAACATCAGGTATTTCAGCTAATTGACGATGGTTTGGGAGGTCACTCGTTAGAAGTTCTAGCTTTGCTGGAGTTTACTTTTTCCCCAGGATTCACTAATCCTCCGTGTAAGACTAGATTAGTCTTACATGGAAGAGCCAGTCTAAGAGTAAAACGGCAGTGTGCCATGCATATTAATGAGGGTGCGCTGCCTCAACTCTAAGGCTAACACGGAACATGCACGAGTGCAAGGAGTGTGTCGGACTGCCAAGCAGTCCAAAAATCCACTCCCCTGCAAGTCTGACACTCGAGAAATGTCTACTTACATGAGCGAGTCTGCTCAAATGTGTACATACCCAACACTTCACTCCCCCACATTCTAAACCCCTGTACAATTATAAAATGTAAAAAAAATGTGCTGCGGTAGCGTTGTCGACTCACAGCAAGACGTCCGTTCGATTCTCAGCTAAAGTGTCTTCTGTGTGGAGACATGCATGAAGTGGCGTACCTTCGTTGAAGGTTGTGCATCAGAGCTGGTAACTCGGCACATAAAAATCTTCTACCAATCATTAGTGGACCGGAGTTCCGCTGTGGCAACCCCTAACCAGGAAAAAGCCGAAAGACACAAACAAACAAATTATTTCCGATATAGCTGCCTGTATTTGCATGTGTTTGTGCAGGTTTGCCCATTGCTTAGCTACAGCTAGCAGTTTAGACTCCGAAGAGGATAATAAGAAACTTATATGCAAATTAAGAGAAATAGCGATAGCGTAGTGGTAGAGCCTTCGCCCAAAAAGGAAGCATTCCTGGTTCAAGTCCCACCACTCCCCCTTCTATTTTCTGTTAGAAATCTGTATATAAAAATAATTCCTGACATTTATCATTTAAATATTTGTAAAAAGCATTGAAGTGGCCTATGTAGTAGTGAACAAATATATATATATATATATGCATATATATATATATATATATATATATATATATGAAGGTGAAATGGTTATGCATAGTGATGGATGCATAAGTAATGTATCTTAAGCAATGTGAAGCACTGCTAAGCAAAGTTTACCAGTATTAAGCATATTTAAATGTAATTGCTCGTAGCAGAACATGTTTGCGTGGAGTTGCGCTCTGCGCTAACCAGCACAATGTCGGGCAACATCGGGCAATGTCGAGCAACGTAGAGCAACGTCGGGCAAAGTTGAGCAAAGTCGGCTAAACACAGCCACACCTCCTAGCCGGTCTGGCCAGTAGAAAAATAAAAAGCAATGACAGGGCTCGAACCCAGGATACTGTGCACCATAATCACAGTACTGAATCACTAAGTCATGACAGCATTTCACAACCATGCACTTTCAACACACACATACATATCAATGGACGTTTACCCATTGCTAAGCAAGTGTGCCTTCAGCTGAGTTTTTTCAAAACTGGCCAATCACAAATAAGTGCAAGAAATGAGGCATATTTAAGCTCCATAGGCAGGAATACTTGCCAAAACTGGTTGTAGCTCCCATCTGCAGGCAGCATGGCCGGTGTTGGAGAGGGCTCTTGATTTTGACCGCAACATTGGGGCATTGAGGAGTGAAAAATAATGGTTTGGCTTCTTGTCCATAATCATGAGGATAGACTCCTGTGGGCCCAGTACCAGGGCACCCAATACAAAGCGGAAGCCTGGAACCATCTAGCTCATGAACTCACCAGTGCCACAGGTGTCCCTCAGACTGGTGAGCAGGTCACACACCACCACGCAGACCTGAAGAGATGCAAGGAGGATCAACTGGACCAGTGGATCCAGGAGGCCCGTGGGATGGAAAATGCCCCACTACTGAGTAAGTAGCCATGGAATTAAGTATGTAAGAATTGCTATTTTAGTCTATACTATGGATAGGTATGTCTCAATATCACTTTATTTACTTCACAGCTGCAGGTGTCCACGCTGCGCACCAGCAAGCCTATGCAGATAGGCTGCTAAGGCTGCACCACCAGGCAGGTTAGTAATTATTCTGCATGTACTGTTATATAAAATAAATGAAAGAGCCTGAAAAAAAAGTGTTTTAACCCAATAAATAAAGGTATAATAATTATTTAATAATTATTCTGCATGTACTGTTATATAAAATAAATGAGAGAGCCTCTAGAAAAGTGTATTAAATCTTTAATAAAGGTATAATTTCTGGAGTGTGTCTGTGTGATTTTCTATGATATGGTGTACTCTTGCATTATAGAAATAGTACTGTTGTATTAAGCGCTGTTAACCCACACTTGGGTAGGCCCTTATAAAGTGAATGAAGGGAGTGCCAGTAGTTTTTAAGCATATTTACAGTCCTCAACTGTTGGTTCATGCCCAGCATGTACAGGTTAATCTGGCACATGAGTAGCTTGGTATTGTGTTCCGCAGAAATGTCAGTGTGCTGCCAGGAATGTAGGGAGCTGTTAACATATAACTGATAATTTCACCTGAACATATCTAGATAATTATGGGAAAGTAGAGCTGTCAGTGTAGCATCTCAGCAGTAGTGTGTCTGAGCAACTCACAAAATATGTAGCAGTAACATCTGCATCCCGGACAGTTTTTTTGTCAGATACAGCTCATGTATATAAAGATCTAGCAAAACCCATTTCACAATTTAAGGACAATTGGGTAGTGTAATAATACATGTAGGGGACATATAACTGCAGTTAATAGAAATGTAGTGTAAACTATAAGGATATATAAGTTGTTAATGGAGCTATCTTTTTCCACCCTACTGTATGTGCATAAAAAATGCAATTCCACACCTCAATGGGTATGTCTAATCTCAAAACATTTGTTGGGACATATGTCCTATTGGTTTATAAATATCTGCATTTATTTTGATGCATGTGCCCTGCTCAAATACCACAATATTGGTGGCCTGTTGCCATCAATTAAACCTGCATGCTGTTGTAATTTCCACTGTTGTTCTATATATGCATGGGTTATGCTTGCCGTTCAACTGTTGGAACTCTGGTGTGTTGGGTTAATGGGAATACTTCTGCATGCTGTTATAACTAATTGGGAATGCTGTTGCCTGTTACTAACCCATATTTTCATTAAATCCTCCAAAGCATAGAACGTATGGGAAGGCCGGTCCTAGTGGACCCACCTGTCCCACCTCAGCTGGCGATGGCACCTGGCATCAGCAGGTCCGGTGCCCAGCCTGGAACCTCCTCCTCCATTGGCCCTGTGCCACCTTCAGGTGGAAGCACTGCAGGGGATGGGGCTCATCCCCCCATGCAAGCATGGGCGTAGGAGGGCCACCTATCACCCTCCGAATGGTCCGGGCTGTGGTGCGTAGAGAGATCGAGAGTTCTGTCGCTAATCCTCTATGCCAGCTTGAGCCACTAGTGGCATGACTCACGGGTGAGCCTACCCCTCCTACGCAGCCCCCAGCACAGCCACCCTCTGGACTGTGAAGATGAAGTGGTGACTGCCCATGGGTGGGGATCTCAGTTCCACTGTTGCCATCTGTGGGCTCATGGGCTTGCGATTTCCAAACATCCTTCTCCGTCAGTGGTGTTCACCCACCACGTGTCATATTCTGCCCGTGTATGCGTCTTGTTTGTCTTGTCTGTTTACCTCCCCAAATATGCCTACTTCCCCTACCCCACATTCCACTCTCACCTGAAAAAAAAAAAGGCAATCTGCTCCCAAAAAAAAAATATGCCCCATTCATAGCTGCCCATTTTGCACACATGTCCGCTGTACATATAAAATGTAATTTAGTTGGCAGTACAGCATACTTTGTTGTCCTCACCCCTCTCTCAGGGGTGGAAGGTTTCATATTTCCCTCCAAATTTATTGCATATGCACAGCTGTTGCTGTTAATGAAATGGGCAGCTATGACCTTCCCTACACCCGTCCTGCACATCCCGAGCTGTTTTCCCTACTGTCTTTCCCTCTTTGTGCCCCTTTTTCACCACTGTCCTATCTTCCCATTTTCTTTTCTTTCAAAGAAATGAGTGCGGGGGTTAGCGGGAGTAAGCATTTTTAAGCAGTAGTTAGCGGGTTTGCATGAGTGTGCACTTCTGTGCGCTTAGCTAAGCATTGCTAAGCATCACACAAACCCACGCAAACCCGCTTACAACTGCTTAAAAGTGCCTTAGTCACTCTGTATGTGAGGGCCCTTGTTCTGCTCAGCAGGAAAATGAAACACCTCTGTCAGTCTCGAACCTGGGACCTTGTACACACTACACTGCATGAAGTACCACTAAGCCACAGTAGATGTACAAGTTGGTGCTGAAATAAATATATCATGCATCAGAGTGACTGAATGTACAGGAAAAAATAGGAATGCCATAACACACAACTTGTTCATAGATTAGTACTAGGCTAACTGCCCTTGCGAGCCATTTTAAGCCTAGCCAATTATCCCTTGTGAGACTCAAACCCTGTACCTTGTGTTTGAAAGGCAAACACCTTAACCATTAGGCCACCCTCCCAACCCTGTGGATCTTTACCAGCAGTTGTTGTGGAATTGCATTACATGACTGTAATAAGAGAAGCAGCCATTCTAGCAGGAAATAATGTTACAGCAGCACTTTACAACCCCCACAAAGTATCATAGCAGGACAAACACTGGCATATCTGAATAGGGCAGAGGCCATACCTCCCAACTTTGCCTAATTTTCAGGGATGTTCCTGATTTTGAAACAAAATTTAGCTGTGTCCCTCTGAATCCCTCTGAAAAGTACTGACATTGGTCAGAAAGGTGGTGAATTACACTTAATGAATAATGACAATAAGTAGGAGTTAGATACTGCTTATACTCCAGAAAAGGTGTATTAATCCATATGCTCTGGTTCTCTCAAAGTCTCAACTTAATGGCACAAATATTTTAAAGGTGTACCTCACTTTTACCTACTTTTCCCTGAGTCTGTGCGAATATGTACCTGAGTGTTTGAGAGGCCTGGCAGAGGCAGAAACACACAGGCATATCAGCTTTTCTGCTGTTACACACTGTGCAAATAGCTTTGGAAGGAGTTCCAGAAGCATACCCTTATGTAGGAGTACAACACTGAAATACAAAAGGATGTAGCCATGTACTGGTAGCAACCAACTGTAACAATGCCATTATTCCAGTGCTGAAAAGACCGGTGTGGTGCACAGACAAACGATAGGCTAACATCTGGCTACCATGTGGATAGGTCCACAGTTAGGAACTACGCAGACAGACCACTTGCCTTGATAAACTAACAGGTACACAGCAGCCCTTTAAGTCAAGCAAGATAAAATTCACACAATAATACATAATGCTCTCTGTACTTCTGTAGAATATACCTGTGTGTTCATGGTCTACCAAGGATGTAGGTAGGCATACTCAGTACTGAAATTTGTCCAGTTTTCTTGAGCAGCCTGTGCTAATGTCAACACTAAAAAATCACAAACTGTTCAGAAGTGAGTAAAGTAATATTCACAGTATAGCAGTTCACAAGCAATTCATGTGCTGAAGGAATACATCTCAATAACTAGTTTTGTATGGCAGTTAATTGTACAATTAGAAAATAAAGTACATACTCCCATGTATCTTGGGTTAGCATTTTGAGGGGTGAGTACAATTCTACACTGACAAGTGTGTACTGGAAGCAGCAACATTCAGGTCTGAGTACATTTAAATCACTGGCTACACCCCTGGCGTCAGATATAAGAACTATACCAACCAAGCATGATCCCCATCTTGGAAAGCTGAAAGAGCCACGCCTACCTGAGTTAGCAATTATAGCATTGGGTTGCTATGACAGTGATTACTGCAATTACCACACAGCATGCTGCATGCAATTAGCAAATGGTGGCCACCAATTGGTGCAGAGGCCATCACATGCACATGTGCAAATACCTATAAAAGCAGGCTGTAATTGCTGCCAACAAACTCAATCACTCTATTGCAGAGACTGACAGAGAGAGAGAGAGACAGAGAGAGAGAGAGAGAGAGAGAGAGAGAGAGAGAGACAGTGAAAAGCAAAAGGAAAAAGAAAAAGAAATAATACCAACTCATACAAAGGAAAGGTATGTAACAGATATGTATTTACTGGCATGTAGTAGATGTTTTTGAAGAGTACTCTACATAATGTGAACCATTCATATGTGGCAGCAATACGTATCTATGTGCAGATGTCCTGCTTAACTACTGCCATGGACAATTCAGTGTGTACCTGTGGGCAGTGGGACATAACTGTGAAATGTGTAGCTCAGCATTAAATGTCAAACATCTGATCCATGTTACCTGTGTTCTCTACAGTAGTGTGGCCAATGACTGTTTGGGGGATTAGCCCAAACATTTATATAAACATGGGTGTGACAGAGTAACACATGCATGATAGTCATATTAAAGTGTAGCTTAGCACTGGCAACTGCTGTACCAGGCTAGTATGCTAATCTAGCATTTGGAGCTATAAATACCCCCTCTAATGTTACTGTGTGTTCACATGTGACACCTGTTCATGTTGCAGCAAGGCCCAACAGTTCAGCTATCTGTTACAACAGGGTGGACCTTGTGTGTGTATGGCACACACATATGGAGAGATATATATGTGTCATATATATTAACATCTGTATATGTGCATAGAGCAAGGGACATATTGCATCTGTTTGTGAAGGATGGACATATATATGTTGGTGAAGGTTGTTATGTGCATATTTGTATGTAGGTTTTAGTGTGTGACAAACAAGACAGCATACAGTGCTGGTATATGACATGTGGTAGTTAAACACTGTGGGTGTTTTGTTCAGTTTGCAATGTTGCAGCCAGTGAGGCCTGCTAAAGCTACCTGGGCTGTGAACACTTTCAATGCATTTCTCACAAGACTGTGCGATACTGTTACATTATTGTATACCTCACATCCTTTGTATAATTGATATTCCCACCATGAAAGGTGGACTGTATATGTGCCTATATGTATATGTATATATACACCAATGGATGTGTATATGTATGCATATATATATATATATATATATATATATATATATATATATATATATATATACACACACACACACACACACACACACACACACACACAGGAGAGAGTCATATATACTCATACACACCCACATCTACTTGTTGCAATAGATTCTATGTAAAGTTGACTGAGTGTGATGGTCAATGTGTTGATGAATATGTCGAAGATGTGTATTTATGGGATAGCTTAGTGGGAAACTGTTTCTGTCATGGTATTATGGGTCCTTGCTTTGATCCCAGCAAAAGCTGTGTATGCTGTTGCTAGGCAGATAAAGCACTATGGCATACAGTCTGATGTAGTCCCTTGGTGTTAACTGGGGTGTGTCATTGGAGGCTAAAGCACTACATGTATGCTTATTGATTGGTACTGATGTTGAATCCAAATCCTGTATATACTGTAGTACTACTTGATGCTCTGGGCCTAAACAGCAAAGTATGGTGTATGTCCACATTGCTTGGAACCACTGTTTTGTGTTGTCCCTGTAGTCATCACAGATTACATTCCTCAAGCTTAAGGTTTTGTAAGTACTGACACACAGTACTGTATGGTACACACGTAATGATTATCTGGGTTGCCATGCCTTTGTGTCTTGTAATTATGCCTGATGTGTGTGGGTATGCCTGTAACATGTCCTCTGCCATATGTGTGTTACAACATATAACTGCGTATCTAGCAACATTTATAGTTTACTACAGTAGTATGGCACCTATATTCACAATTGTGCATATATTTTGGCCACGGGTTTGCCATCAACAAGTTGTGTGGTATAATGGTAATACTGTATCTGGACCTTACAAACATTGTGATGGATGACATATTTCTTTATGCATTGGCTTAATCTGTATCTGCTGTGGCTAGGTGGTACATTGTGTTGCATACAGTGTGCCAGGTACTCTTGTATAGTCTTATATAGTGATTTTATTTTGTTGCTGTGCAGAACATGGTTTATTATATAGAGCGTGACAGGCACTTTCAAGCAGTTGTGGGGTGAGCACTGATAAGTGGCAGTGAAAGTGTTTAATCTCAGTCAGATAATAGGTTGCTATATATGGCAGTTCAGTGATATCTGTACTGTATAATGTTAAATGTGCCATATGACTTGCTCATACATATCTTTTCTTTATGTCTTCCAGGGATCATGGCACACTGTAGAAATTCTAGCTACAGTAGTGCTGAAGATTAGATTCTTACCAGCTGTATGATTCAGAACTACAGCTTGCTATTCTCCAGAACCAGCCAAGACCAGCAGGAGCGTACTGCAATGTGGCAAGATGCTGTCCAGAGGCTAAATGAGGTAGGCCTGCATAACCGGACATATGAGCAGGTACACCACCACTGCAGTGATCTACACAGACATGTCCGTCAGCATGCTTGCAACAGGTGGTGGGGTTAACATCCATCCCCCCCTTCACCAGAGTGGAGGAGCTGCTCCTGAGCCTGGTGGCACCTGCCAAACAACAGCAGCAGCAGACATTTACCATGATTGAGGTTGGAGCCACCCAGCAAGAACAAATGGAACATGCAGGTAACATGGCATATCTGTAGACTACTGTTACCTCTATTGGTAGATCATGCATATGTGAGATGTGTACTGTGTAAAACAAAAACGCCACCAGCACAAGGTAGCTAAGAACACACCAGGAATCTGGAAACTTTGCTGGAAACAATGTTCATTTATTTATTACACGAACAAACAGGTTGAGCGCTTTCTTCAGAATACTTCTGACTTCATCAGAACACTTACTGCTGTAAACCATTAACTTAAATACTACCCCACAAAACCGCCTTTTTCATTAATTAATCAATTAAGTCATTAACATTCAAGAAAAATTCAAAAAAATATATAAAACATAGCCTTGTGCACTGATAAATCCTATAAAACACTTCTCTTAAAATCAATAAAACCATACATATTGCACAAACATGTGCACATATATGCCCTATATACAAATGAAATGTTGTATTTAAAAACTTGATATAACAACACATATATGATAATTTAATCACCTGTTCACTACTGTATAACATACATTGTAGTCATTCTGACAACTATATGCTTGGCCTAGGGAACTGTGTATGTCTAATAATACATTGTGAAACATTCTGATATTTATGAAATTTATGCTAATATGTCACAGAATATACTGAACTGTAATACCAAGATTACGTGGAATAAACTATGACAGTTGTTCTAAATCCTTATGAGGGGCTTAGTTGGAATCATCTCATTAAGGCCTGGGGGTGTAGATGCATCTAACTTGATCTGCCATCTGATCTCCCTTTCCCCCACTACTGCCTTGATATTGCCCCCCCGAGGATTGGGCATGACCACCTCCAAAATTGCGAATTTAAAAACATTACATTGTGGATTTTTGATTAAATGCCTTGACAAGGCATTATTTATATCACATTTCCTCATACAATATGTGTGGTCATAAATCCTATTTTTTAGACAACGGTCCGTCTTTCCCACATAGTAACTCATACACGTTTGACAAACACCCAGATATACTATGTGTTTAGTCAGGCAATTGCCGTGACAAAACTTAACCTTACTTTTTATGCTGTTGTTTAGTACAATACTAGGTACATCCAGAATGTACTTACAAAAATTACATTGACCACATTTTTTGTACCTGTTTTCTGTATTCTCTTTCCCTTATAATAATTGGATTTGATCTCAATGATTCTCTTAAAGTTATTCCCAGTCTTATGTACAAATTGTGGTCTATCTGGTATTCTTTCCTTAATAGACAGATCACTTGTCAGAATATTCCAATTAGAAGTGATTATATTTTTGACTTCTCTAGTATGCCTACCATATTTAATTATACACGCCCTGGAGTATTCATTACCTAGGGCGTTACTACCAGTGTTGCTGTTGTTGTCGTTTCTGTACTGGTTGGTCACAACCCCTGTTCCCAGTAATGGTTTATACTTGTTTCCCCATTCCTTTGCTACATATGAGGTGATGTCCTTGATCATAGCTTGGGGGTATCCTTTGTCTGCAAAAAGATGTCCAATGTATGACATTTCCCAAAGCATACACTCTCTCTCAGAAGTCATCCTTGCAGCCCGGATACACTGCCCCCTGATGATGCCCCTTTTAGTGCTATAAGAATGTGCACTATCAAAGTGCAAGTAACCATTACTGAACGTATCCTTTCTGTAGATACGAGACTGGAATGTCTCCCCCTGACTATATACGTAAACATCCAGGTAGTTAATACCGGTATTGTCATATTGGTGAGTGAATTTAAGATATTCAGTGGTATTGTTGATGTATTGCATAAATACAGATAGTTCTTGTTCACTGCCCTCCCACAGAATAAAGATATCATCCAGGTATCTAACGTATCTCTTAATTTGCATCATCCAGTTGGAATTGAGAATGTATTCAATTTCCCAATCAAGTAGGACCAAGTTGGCGTATATGGGAGCACATGCTGTTCCCATAGCTACGCCAACTTTTTGTTTGTAATACTCCCCCTCAAAATAGATATAATTATGGTCAAGGACGATGTCCATAAATTCCATAATCAAAGATGTATCATTCTGCCCCAAACCACTCAGTCTGACAATGCTGTTGTTAAACCTGTTCAGACCATCCTCTTTGGGAATACATGAGAATAAATCCTGTACGTCAATAGTAACGTATATAAGGTTGGGGCTCCACATATCTTGCTTGAAAATTCCCAAGAATTCCCATGAGTCTTTCATGATATGCTCTACTGTGTTGTACATATGTTTCAATTTTTGGTGAACTACTTGGCCGAAAGGGAAAGCTTTGCTTGCACTACCTGAAATAATAGGTCTAAATGGAGGGTCGTGAACATTCTTATGGACTTTAGGGATACCAGTAATAGTAGCAAGTATTGGAAACTCGACCTTTAAAAATTTGTATAGATCTTCATTTATCCTATTTTCTAAGATAAATTCCTCTAAGTAGGAATCAATACGTCCATGGGCAATGTTGACCTCATTCAAAGATGAGGCTACATACTGTGTTGAATTATTCAATAATTCAAATATCTTGTTGGTATATTTCTCCTGGTCATACAACACTATGCCCCCACCCTTATCTGCTGACATAATTCTGATGTTTTTTTCACAAAGGGATTCAACCACATCCATAACCTTACTACTGGATTGATGACCTCGTTTTTGATATCGATATTTGTTGTGCAATGCATATACCTGGGCATTTACCACATTCTCAAAAGATGCTAAAGTGGAAGACATAGGGGGTGTGAAAACACTTCTCTTCTTAAGCTCACTTCCTTGTGAAAGATTAATACTGTTTTTATTGAAGAAGATCCCTAGGTTCAATTTTCTCAGAAATAATTTAAATTCCACTAGGGTATCAGTTGTGTCCAAGTTGTAATCGGGTATAAACTTCATACCCTTGGAAAATACAGAGAAAAATTTGGGTTGAACTTGGTGCACACTATAATTGTAAATTTTCAATTCACCACTGACTTGTAGTATCCCATCACTATTTGATTTTAAATTGTGAACATTCTGAACAATACTGCCAGACTGACTATCTGTGTCTACCTGAGGAATAAACCAATTGAAACATTTGGGGTCAGTTATTAATTGTACCTGTGACCCCTCCAAACATTCTTCCCTTTCCCCTTTCGTTCCACAGTTTTCCAATACTCTCTCTCTTGGTCTAAAAAACATTCCCCATCAGCTTGGTGAACATTGCTATCCCCATAATAATTAGAATACCTCCTGCCAGATGTAGGCACTTTGTATTTTCTATCATTTTTTGTTTTCCACCTGTAGGCGGTCCCTTTTTCATATTGAGTAATGTCCCTCTGCAGTTTCTTACACTTCCTGTCAAATGTCTTCTTGTACATACTCTCAGCATATTCATATTGCTTAAAATATAGTTTTTCCCAATGTGCAAAAAGCATATCATTTTGTATAAGTTTATCAATTTGGAGCCACCCAGCAAGAACAAATGGAACATGCAGGTAACATGGCATATCTGTAGACTACTGTTACCTCTATTGGTAGATCATGCATATGTGAGATGTGTACTGTGTAGTTAGAAGATGTGGAGCCTGTTGTTGTGCAATATTGATCATTTGGAACATAATCTGTAGGTCTGTGAATGTAAACTGTTCTATTGTAAGATTGCAAACCCACAGTAGCAATGCCACTGCTGTCGCCACTGACAAACTGTCTCATATCTATGTAGGTCCCTCTGGTGTGACAGCAAGGCAATGGACAGATGCTGGTGAGTGTGTTCATTTATTATTGTAAATAAAAAGTGCATGTCATAGTTAAGGTGTAGGCCATGTACACATGTACCACACCTACCCATAATGCATGATGTGCATGTTTGCTCTGAGACAACGTTCATCTCACTAATGTGATTAGCTGCCTCAAACACATGCAATACACAGACCATCTCAAACAAATGTGTCTACACTGTAGTGACCATTGGATAAGCAGAGTCGATACACAACATGCACATAACATACACAACTATGTCATACACAGAACATGTTAGCATGCTACACATGAAGGATTCACAAACCCTCTGTAAAGTCACACTCCAGTATCTCAAATGTCATCCACACAGCACACATAATATACCTGAGGGGTAGAGGCCTATCATGGGGCAGTGAAACACTCTGCAGCACACAACACATTCATGTTAGGGAATGCTCCTTACTGGCCTCCTTACAAACCCATGTAACAACTGGTTGTGAAATGGTGAATGTAGCCATGGTAGTGCAGTTCCGGTACAGCATGATAAGTGCTGGTTTGGGACACATTTGTAGCCTTGAGTGACCACATGATGTTTCATGATGATGGTTTATGGTACTACACCCCATTCAGTTATTGTAACCACAGTACTACACATAGCGTTCATTGCTATTCACCTCAATGTTGTGTGTGTGCAAACATATGCACCTGTAAACAATATGCATACCAATCACCATTTGCACAACTGACACATATATGTCTTGTGATGCTATTGAGTGGCTAGGTCATATGACACACACTGGGTATGTGTGATGTTTAAATTTGCAGTTGTGTTTTAGCATGCCATGTCATGGATGACACTGGCATGTCGACAATATGATCTACACTCACCATAACTACTGTACATTGGGTATGTGGACCAATGGTATTCTATCAGTTATACATGCACCACTGATCTTGTGTGTATACATATCATGTATGAGCTAAAACTGTGTCCACAATTATTTGCTAAAGACACAGAGGCTCTAATCAGAATTGGATATCTGTGTAACACACAGATACACATCCAGCCATGGTATGTAGACCTATGAGTGATGGTGCACAGTACATTACAGAGTTTTGAATACTTGCACAGTAATGTTGTGTCCATGTATGCATTGCATTTCAGGGGGAGGCCAATCACCGAAAAACAAAACACATGCATCAAGCCATGTATACTGTTAGTAACAAGGACTGTCTACACTTACACTGCATGCTGTTGAGCAACACATGTCCTGCATGCTGACATGTGTGATATGACTGTTTGGCTTGTGATACTGTACCCTACCATCAACTGCTATTGAGTATGTTCTGAGATTGCTGGTGGTGTGTGTGTCTGTGTGTCTGTTTGTGTGTCTGTCTGCTTTAGTGAGGAGTGTATTTGTGTGCATGCATGTGTGCATGTGCATGTGTGCATGCGCATGTGTGCATGTGCATGTGTGTGCATGTATGTGTGTGCGTGTGTGCATGTGCATGTGTGCATGTGCATGTGTGCATGTGTGCATGTGCATGTGTGCATGTGGTCTGACATCATGTCTTCTTCTTCTTCTTCTTTCGGCTTTTCCCGGTTAGGGGTCGCCACAGTGGATCACCTGTCCGCTCATGATTGGCAGTGGAGTTTTACGGTGTCGAGTTGCCAGCCCAGCACCCAACCTTCCACAGAAAGCACACACACATGTACACCTAGGGCCAATTTAGAGTGTCCAATCCACTACTGCATGTCTTTGGGATGTGGGAGGAAACCGGAGCGCCCGGAGGAACCCACGTTACCGAAACTACTCTAAAATTGATTTTTCCTTCTTTTTAAGTTTAGGGGAAATATTTTTTAAATTTTGTTTTGCTTCTTTTTACTCTAGTCCCAAATTAACATTTTACTGGGTTTATGAATAAATGATCTTTGATCCTCAGAATCATTAACTAGAACTTCAAAAAAATATTAGTACCAATCCCTTCTGCTGACCTCTCTTCCTGCACGCACTCTCTCTCTCTCTCTCTCATTTCCCCCTCTTTTTTGCTACTTCTTCATATACATCTTCTCCCTCAGCTTCTTGTTGTCTTTCTTCATGTATTTTTCTTCTCTTTCCCCTTTTTCATTTACTGCTTGTTCTTCATAGGTTCATAGGTTGTTACTAGGCTATCAGCCCTAGGGCCTATACAAGCCTAGCCATAACAATTCCCTGGCTATTTCTTCCCACACTATTTACTTCCCTGGACAATCCATCCAAAAGTATCCCTATTTTTTTAACACAACATGTATCCAGCCACATATTCTTGCTGTATGTCCTTTCACCCCACACTGGTTACACTATACCTTGTCAGAATCATTAAGTAAGTATGAAAAGTCCCCACAAAAGAAACATGATTTAGGCTGACCAGCATATCCTAATGTTTCTCTATGACCAGCCACAAAAATAACACCTGGCAAATGTTTTACCATGTTTTTTTTCACATTAAGTCAGCTTTTAACCTCTGTCCTCCATTCTATGAGTTTTTCTCATTTATAACTTTCACAATATTATTAGCAGTTTCACACATAGCCTGCATGCATTTTTTATCAACATTTCCAGTTCATCAGTTCTAAACTGCAAAGTAACATTTTCTTTAATTTAAGTTACTACCAAAAAAACAAATAATTGTTTCACAGATAAATGTTCTTTTTGCTAAATTATCAGCCCCAATATGTCTGACATCATGTACAGGTCTTAAAATGTGTTTCCTGTTTTCCTCTCACAGGTGCTGAGGTGGGGCTAGTTCAGTGCAGCAGAGAACCTGATGTCACTGACACAGATAGTGATAATGAGGATAGGTGTGTTGAGGCACAGGCAGGTTTGTCAGGGTCTGTTGTTGGGCCACCAATTGACAGTACATAAGTCTCCACCCCATCCATGCACACAGTCATAATGCCTGTACATCCATCATCACCAATGCCCTTAGCAGAGGGACAGTGTACAGTCGGCACTGGCCAGGACAGTGCAGTATCTATAGCACCTGCATCAGGACACAGCAGCCATAGCCAGATGTCTGGAACGGTACCACATAGACAGATGCCCATGGGTTCTCGTCAGAGCACTGCTGGTCATCATGCCCCTGGCAGACGGGCCACAACTCTTACAACCACATGCATGTTCCAGGCTGTCATGGAGGCACAGGCACGTATGGAGCGGTACACCAGACAGGGACTAAGGGCACAGAGGGCTCATAACACCTCTGTAAATGACAGTATCCGTGACCTAGCAGGTGCCATATGTAATTACACTGAGGTCACTGATAGACATTGGGGTGAGACATTAGATGTCCTCCACAATGTCATGTCCATGTGTCAGGACAGTGTGGGATGGTTGAGACATTGACGTGGATGTATGCCAGCAACATCATCAGCTGGCAGTCGCCGTGGATGTCCATCAAGTCATAGCTGCTCCTGTAGTGCCAGTACCAGCCCCAGCAATGTTGGGGGGGCTGTCCATAGACCATCCTAGAAGACCACGTGCATGTGGCTCTGGCCAGTCCCAGTAGGGACCTGGATCCAGTGGACATACGTCAACCTCTGAGGCTAGTACCCAGTCTGGATTAGTACCTGTTACTGTCTGTAGCACCCCTGCCAGGCACAGGTCCTGTATCCATGGCCAGAGACGGTGATCTGTAAAGCCTACCAGGTACAGTCTGGAGCTGTCCCACAAATCCCCATGTATGGCAGCCACATGGTGGAATTGTGTGCATGCAGACACACACATAAACAAGACACCTAGGGAAAACACATACCTGCACACATTACATCCACATTGGCCCATAACAGTACTCTTGGCCCTCACACACACACTCACACACACATGTCAATTGTATGGCTCAATGTAGGCCTCTGGCAAACCAACAACACACCCTGTGCATATCATGAAACCTGTGCCACCTGCTGTCATCTGTAACATTGATGCAGGAACAAGCTAACATGGTGCTGATGCACAGGGTGACTTTATTACAGTATAGCAATGTTTTAATGTGTAGCATGTTGTCAGCAGTAAAGTGTAATGATATCCTTGAAGGTGTAGCTGAGCAGGCATGATGCATTAAAGCTATAATTATCAATGTAGTATTGTTTACACCAGTGTTTATTCCAATTGTGTATTTTCTGCCCATGTGCCACTTGGCTGATGTGTGTAGTTTTGTCAGCATGTGTTATAGTGGACAGTTAGTGTGGGATGTGTGCACCACAGATTTGCAGGTGTACATTTGTGAACATGGTTGAGGTGCACTGTCTGCATGTACGTGCATATTAGACAGATGGGCAGGGTGACATGCCTTGTATTAGACAGTGTTAACACTCCATAGTTTCTATTGGTTTCCAGTATGCATTGTACTACACACATTTTGGAACATGAGTACACGTGTGTGTATGACACAGTTTGACACTGTGCTGTGGGTGATACTGTTGTTACTATCTGTCATTGGTTTGCATTCTGGTAGTGTACATAACCTCAACAGCCTGCCCATAAACAATTGTTAGATGATGGCTTGGCAACTGACACACAGATGTAGGACACACAGTAACATTTGCAGCCTTCAAGTACTATTCTATGCCAGTAACAAGTGGTATTCACCTGCACTCATTCCTGGGACCACTCCTGTTTGGCATATAGCTTTCTTAGGTACAAACAAACACAGTAGGGATATGTCTGGCCACGTTTGGCAATGCATACTGTGGGCTATAATGCATTCTCCAGATGACACACACATCCTCCAAAAGGGTATCATACAGACAGATACCTGGTGTCAAACCCATGCTGTAAAGCTATAAGCCAAATAAAGCATAGTCATCCACTTTTACAAAACATAGTATCCCCAGAGTACCACATAGGTAGTAGAACAGGTACCGATGTATACATAGAGCCATGTGTTAAGTCATCTCCCCTTTGATAATCACATTTCCAAAGAGTTTTGAAAATCCCTCTGTGGATCACATAAGCAATAAGGGGTCTGCATGCATGTCCACAAAGGTTGTTGCACACCTACAATAAATAGCCATCTTTGACAGACTTTGCTGCTTTTGAACAGGTGTCAAATATACCTCAGGCATAAACCCTCACTCACACTATTCAATAGAAACCGTAATGAGTGTATATGAAACGGATGACATAGGCCAGGGATCACTGCAGTGGCTAGGCTTGTCACAAGCATACATATGTGACCTAAGGTCTGGAAAGAGGCAGCACACTCTGGCAAAGATAACAGATGTGTTCATGGAGAAAGCAGGGTTCCCACCTATGAAATAATTGAGGTCACATGTATGTATATGTATTTGCCACACAGCTACCTGACATGTGTAATGCACATACTGTTGTCACTGTGATATGTCATACAGTAGTAAAAGCAAAACCCACAACACATTGACCAACAGTGTCATACACGTGGAGCACACCCACATACACAATCACCAAGTGCAAGATTCAAACCCCTACTTAACAGTATTACAGCGGTACACATTTACACAAGACACTATATACATTACTAGAAGTTCTCCTTTCCACAGGTATATTTGTAGGATGGTGACATCATCAGACTTGACAAAGATGAGTATACCACTTTTAAGGTGTTTCAGTAGTCTCCAAAACTATTGCTTTTCTCCAAGGAGACACTCACAACTGGCAAGTGCAGGATTCAAACCTCTACCTAACTAGTTTATGATATTATAGCAGTATGTATTTACATGATGTGCTATACACATTACTGGGAGCTCTCCTTTCCACAGGTGTATTTGTAGCATGGTGAAATCATCAGACTTGACAAAGATAAGTATACCACTTTTAAGGTGTTTTAGTAGTCTTCAAAAAGATTGCTCCTCTCCAAAAAGACACGCACACACTCTTCTGCAGTTAGCAAGTACAGGATTCAACCCCGTACTTTATGATATTACAACAGTATACATTTACACAATGCGCTACACACATTACTGGGAGTTCCTCTTTCCACAGGTAGATTTGTAGGATGGTGATATCATCAGACTTGACAAAGATGAGTATACCACTTTTAAGGTGTTTCAATAGTCTCCAAAACAATTGCGCCTCTCCAAGGAGACACACACACAGTTGGTAAGTGCAAGATTTAAACCCCTACCTAATTACTTTATGATACTCGACCAGTACACATTTACATGATGCGCTATACACATTACTGGGAGCACTTTTTTCCACAGGGATATTTGTAGGATGGTGACATCATCAGACTTGACAAAGATGAGTATACCACTTTTAAGGTATTTCAGTAGTCTTCAAAAAGCTTGCTCCTCTCCAAGAAGACACACACACTCTCATACAGTTGGCAAGTGCAGGATTCAAGCCCCTACCCAACTAATTTATGATATTACAGCAGTATGCATTTACATGATGTGCTATACACAGTACTGAAGGTTTTCCTTTCCACAGATATATTTGTAGGATGGTGACATCATCAGACTTGGCAAAGTGGGTTACATTAGGTGACATTAGGTGGGCTACATAAAAGGAATTTCTAAACACTTTGGCAATGTGATCATCAAAGGAGAGTTTATTATCTACCTGGGTCCCCAGGTCCATAATTACATTCTCCGTACATACTGGATTACCACCTATGTGGTAATTTGTGGGCACTTTGTTTTATCCAAAGGGGATGACTATGTATTTTTTGGCATTCTGCTTGTGGGCATTGTTTTGACACCAGGTATCTGTCTTTGTAAGACCCTTCTGGAGGATGTCTGTGTCAGCCGTAGAGTCGATTATGGACCACAGTTAGCAGTCATCTGCAAACTTGGTCAGCCATACTCCTCCCATGCTCGCATGTACCTCTGAGCAGTATCTACTGAGCAGGTGGGGTCCCAGGACCAAGACCTGTGGGATGCCACTTGTGACTGGTTTAGAGTTGGACATGGCAACCACAACTCTGACCATGTGTGTTTGATCTGTGAGCCAGTTGGCCACCCATCCTGTGACATAGGGGTTAATGTTCAAGCTGGTAAGCTTGTCCATGATGCCAGAGTGGGGAATGGTGTCAAAAGCCTTAGTGAGGTCCAGGTGGGCTGTGTGGACTACTTTCACCTCCATCTATGTCCTTGGTAACTGTTTCAAAGAAGTCAACTAGGTTTAGGAGGCAGGATCTGCCTTTAACAAAGCCAAATTGGGTAGATTCCAGTGTCTGGAGGTTCCCAATGTCTCTGTTTATGGGTTCCATGATAATTTGCTCCATAGCTTTGCAGACCAGGCTGAGTAGGCCTATACGGAAATAGTTTCCAGGTTCTGTTGTAGCACCACCTTTGTGGAGCTGGATGACTGTTGCTGTATGCCATTCTTTGGGTACATAGCCTGTGGTAAGGTTGAGTCTGGACAGTGAATGTAGGTGAGAGTGTAGTTCCTTTTGGGGCTGGTGTAAGACTCAGCCTGGGACACCATCCAGTCCCATTGATGCTGTGTTCTTAGCTTTGGAGAGGGCTGTTTTTACCTGCATGTCCATGAAGTCTGGGGCTCTGCATTCTTCTGGGATGGACACAGGCCCTTTTGCAGGTGAGGGGGGGTGAAGTTTGCACTGAACTTGTCCACCAGGATGTGGGCAATGTCAGTTGGTTCAGTGTATCTTTTGCCATTTTGCAGTAGCTGATAGCATATTTGAGAGTTGCCACCTAAATGTTTGGTATAGCTAACAAAGGCTTTGTGGTTGTTATTCTTAGATTCCTTGGCAATTTGTCTTTAGAAACTGGCCTTGGATTATTTTATGAGCGATCATTGTTTCTTCCTAATAATGATCAGTGATGCCTTTCCTTTTGTGATGTTTGCTCTATCATGTGTTAGATTCCTCCTTCTGTCGTATAGCTTATTTATGGGCAATGACCACCAGATTGGTTTCTTCTTTTTGGAGGAGTTTTTTGGTTTTATTTGGGATGTCTCAATCCATGCATCCCTGTAGATGCTCATAGAATGCACTTGTAAATGATTCTGCAGATTGTATAGCATTATCCTATAGCAAGGGGGCTTTGGAACTTTCCACGTTGGGCATGAGAAGTGTGCAGTTTGCTTTTGAAAATTTCTTCATAGTGGTTTCCTTGACTGGGGGGGGGTGTGGATGTCCAGTCTGATTACTTTATGGTCTGATATTACCAGCGAGGGTTTTATCTCTGGTGTGGAACACTGGTACCCCATGTTGGTGATGATCAGGTCCAGTATGTTGTCACCTCTAGTGGGCGTGGTGACCAGCTGTTCCAGGGCGTTTGAGTTTTTAAACTCTAGGAAGCATTGGACAAAGGACGTTGTACACAAGTAATTCTCCCAGTCAATGTTTGGGTAGTTGTAATCTCCTCATATAATGGTGTTTGGTAGGACCTTTATATTTTCCAGTGTTCCCAGGAATACTGAGTGAGGTTCCTGAGACAAGGTAGGTGATCTGTAGCAGGCTACAATCTGATAAGCAGCTTTGCCCAATGTTAGTTGCACTTGCATGGGCTGCAAGGCCTCATGCTGTGCCACTAACCTGAAGGTGTGGGTATCCATAAGGTAAATGGATACACCCATTCCTTTTGTATTTCACTCTGGAATTTGGGCTGAAGATCAGAGGGATTGTGAGTGTTTTACGTGGAGCATGTCCAACAGCTCTGTGTTTGACATAGCTTTGTATGTTAGGCAGAGATCATCTCTGAGTAGGCGATATGCGAGAGAGCACAGCTGGAGCATTTGGAGACGGTCTGTGTATGGCATGTATTTCAGGCCATTAATCCTCTTTGTGAGGTATTTCTGCAGGCTTTCCAGTTGTTGTAGATGTCTTGTGAGGTACATAGCAAAAGGGGCGTTGTACTCTATTATGGATCTAGTGAGTGATGAGTAGAGGGGAACAATGTCCTCTTCTATTCTGCATAAGACACCTTTTGTGATGAGGTGTGCCATGTAGAAGGATTTCCTGACTACTGTGGGGATGTGATTATCACAGGTGTGTCCACTGTCCACCTGTGACCCAAGGTCTCTTATCACACTTTCAGTGTTAAGTATACTACCGCCTATGTTGTAGTTCATGGCGATTTATACATAGTTTAGTGGGTTTATCTATAATTCCAGAGTGAGGGATGGTGTTGAAATCCATGGCAAGATCTACATAGGCTGTGTGAACCACCTTACCCTTGTCTACGGTTCTGGTGACTGCTTCAATGATGTCTATCAGGTTTAGGAGACATGATCTGCCTTTTACAAACCCAACATGGTTGTGGTCCAGAGTTTGGAGATTACCGATGTCTTTTTTTATAAGTTATATGATGATACATTCCATGACCTTGCAGAACCGGCTCACCAGGCTAATGGGAAGCTAGTTCCTGGGGTCCATGGTGGCTCCTCCCTTGTGTAGTGGGATAACCATCACTGTGCACCATTCAGCAGGCACAAAGCCTGAGGTGAGGCTATGACTGAACATGGTACATAGGTGTCGTGCCTGTTTGCTCTGTAGTTTGTGTAGAACACAGCCTGGGATGTTATCTGGTCCCATGGATGCTGTGTTCCTGGCTTTGGAGAGAGTTTTTTACCTGTGCAGCTGTGATGACAGCAACTTTGCCGTCTTCCATTATAGAGATGTGCTCTTTCATGGGTGAGAGGGGGGTAAAGTTAGCACTGATCCTATCTGCCAGGATGTTGGCAATATCAGTTGGGTCTGTATATTTAGTGCCATTGTGCTGTAACTCAGAGCAGATCTGAGTGTTGCCATTGAGATTCTTGACATAGCTATAGAATGCTTTGTGATTGTCTTTAGAATCAGTGTCAATTTTGTTTTCATAACTAGCTTTGGAGGATTTCATCAGTGATCACAACTTCTTACTGATGTTGACCATGGAGCTCCTCCCATCATGGGATTTTACCCTCTTTTGAAACAGTTTCTTCCTTCTGTTGTACAGTTTGTTTATGGCAGGGGAACACCAGATTGGCTTCCTTTTCTTGGAGGATAGCGTCTTGGTTGTGTTTGGGATAGCATGATGCATGCAGTCATGTAAGTGCTTTTAAAGTGCAATTGTGAAGGATTCAGTAGTCATAACTGTATTGTCCATCTGCATGGGTGTCCTGCAGTTCAGCACTTCTGTCTTAAGAAGCATGAAGTTGGCTTTGGAGAAATTTTTTAATATGGTTCCCTTAATGGGGGTGTGGGTCCAGAATGTGGATATGTAGGGTAATTAGCTTATGGTCAGATGGGACCAATGAGGCGCTGACTTCAGGTGTGGAACACCGGTCACACAGGACAAACCAAACCCCGTAACCAACACAAATAACCACAAAGTGAGCTAAATGCTACTCATTGCCAGAAGTCTCAGCCTCCAGATGCACACACTCGAGGCACTTCTCATTATGGAGAATATTGATATCTGTGCAGTAACAGAAACCTAGTTCAAGGCTCCAGACAGCACACCAGCACTACCAGGATACTACTCATTCCATACCTTCCAGCATCAGAACCTGAATCATAGCACATAGGGTGAGGATGTATCCATATTTATCAAGGATACCTACACCTGTCTCTACATGCACTCTACAGGATATGTACCCATAGAATGTTGCACAGCAACATTCTTCACACTCCACAGGGGTGGGGCCACAAAAAACCCTTGGCATTCATGTTCTATGAGCCTGACGAGTGTGTTCTGCAAGGCAATGGAGCCAATCATAATGGAAGTCAACAATACAGAGACTGGGAGCCTTCACACAGTTGAGCACACCCAGTTTGGCTTCGTCAAATGCAGACCATGCCTCCTGAACTGGGAGGATTTCTTTGGCAGTTACCCAGGCTACAGATGATTGAAATGAGCTGAACACAGCCTAGCTATACCTCGCTAAGGCACATTAAGAGTTGCTGGCTACATGTCAGACTCTACACCAGTAACGACTGTTGTCACCTCAGGGTTCAGTCCTGGGGTCCCTCCTGTTTGTTATAGACTTCTCAAATGTACATGTCAACACAGGAGGGTTGTGGTTGACTAAGTTTGCTGGGAACTGTAAAGTGTTTGCCATAATAGATTCCCCGGAAGACAGACATATTCTCCAGAAGGGACTCTATGAGACAGATGTGTGGTGTCAGAATCATGGCCTCAAGCTCACTGTGGAGGAATGCACAGTGATCCTCTTTGTTGAAAACAAAATATCCACAAACTACCACATAGGTGTTACCCCCTTAAAAAGGACAAGGTGATAAGGGATCTGAGGACACAAGTAGATAGTCATCTTTCCTTTGACAACCATGTTGCCAAAGTGATTGGGAGATCCTATGTGGCCCACCTAATCAACAAAGGGTTTGCATCAGGATCCAAAGAGGTAGTGTTGGCACTCTAGTCTTATGTCATCAGACCCATCTTTGAGTACAGTGCACCATTTTGGATGTACTCGACTTAGCACATCCAGCAGCTGTAGAGACCACATAGGTACCTCACCAAGAGGATCACTGGCCTCAAACAGTTGTGTTATGCAACACAACTGGCAAAACTAAATCCATTCTTCATTGCATACTGCCTACTCAGAGGCACACTCTGCCTAACATACAGAGCCATGTCCAACACATAACTGTTGAACATGCTCCATCTACAGATAACAACATTGAGTCACCCTACACATTCCAGGGATATGAACCTCATCACAATGATGAATACAACATGCTGGTGGGATAGAGTACCATCCCAGACACTTGTCTTACTGTGGAACAGAGTCCCAATGTACATCAGACAGAACCCCTCGCTGACACTCTTCAATTGGAACCTTGATGAGTGGATGGGAAACAGACAATTCATGCCCAACATTTCATCAGCAGCCCCACTAGAAAGGGGCTTAGGATACTAAGTGTTAGAACTAGGCCTTAGGAGACTACCCAATGGTGTGGTGAAAGCTGCACAACTTGCGTAGGCTGATATATGCCTTCGTGGAGATAGTCTACTACATACCTATGAACCCATGTGACAGGTACATGTCTACAGATAGTAGATGTGTACTTCATTGTACAGTCATGTTGTACAGCAGGCACATGGACCACATGCACTGTAATGTTTACAGATACTGGTGGCTGTTATGCACAGTGGGAGAGATGTGCACCTCATGACTTTCTTGCCATTGGGATGTGTGCTGGGTGGAACAGTCCTGGATGGCTCCCTGTCATGGTCACCCTCTTACACACATCTCTGCCTGTCATTCTTTGGCTTATTATACTATGTTCCTCCTACATATATATATAGGTACATAGGTAGGTAATAGGCTATCTGCCTGAAGGCATATATTAGTATGGCCAGAGTGTGCAGTTATCACCACCCATGGAGTTAGTTCCCTAGGCCTCTGTGTAGTAGAGCTGATGAAGTGATCCATGGTGTGACAGTTCAGTTTCACATACACTCATCAAGGCTCCTCTGGAAGAGTGTCAGTGAGGGACTCGGCTTAATGTCTATTGGGAGGCTGTTCCAAAGCAAGAGAAGTCTGTGAGTTAGTAATGTATCCCTCCAACATGTCCTACTTAATGTTGTGATGATGATATCCCTAGAGCATGTGGTACAATGAGCTTGGGTTTACTTCATATAGCGCATGTACATCAGTTCTGCATTGAACATGGAACTGTCTGTTGGGCAGAGATCTCCTGAGTAGACAGTATGTATCAGAGTACAGATTGAGTTAAATTCAGTTTTGTTGCATGGGGCAACTGTTTGATGCCAGTAATCCTCTTGTTGAGGTACTTCAGTGGTCTTTCCAGCTGCTGAAGGTGACTAGTCAGATTAATCGCAAGTGTGTTGTGATACTCTCTGCCGGCTCTAATGACTGATGGGTAGAGGGAACCTCCTCTGACCTACATGCAAAGACCTTGGCAGTTTGTGGGAACACATAGCATGATTTTCTAACCACTTTGTGAATGCATTTCTGGAAGTAGATATGACTATCCATATGTGTCCATAGATCCCTTATTATCACCTCCATATTTCGGGTGTTGGCACCTATGTGGTATTTGTATGACTGTAACTCGAGGCCATAATTTTGACACCACATCCATCTGACTGAGACCCTTTTTAAGGATGTCTCTGTTGTCCCAAACATCGATTATGACAACTTTTTTCAGTCATCCACAAACTTTGCTAAACGTAGCCCTCTTGTGTTTGACTGTATTTCTGAAAAGTATACACCAGACAGGAGGGGTCCCAGGACTGAGCCATGGGGGACAGCAGTTGTTACCAGCTTGAGCAGGAGACCACAGTTCTTACCTTGTGGGATTTATCTGTGCCCCAGTTGGCAATCCATCAGATGACATACATATTTATGCACAGGTTGTTGATTTTGTGGATACGACATGTGTCTGGGATGTTGGAAAGGGGCTTTTCAAGGTCTATGTGGGATGTGTGTAGCTCATTTCATTGATGTATGTCCTGGGTGACTGCCTTGAAAACAGTGTAGCAGGTTTGGGAACCATGATCTGCCCCTAACCAAACCAAAATGGGTAGTGTTGGGTGTTTGTAGGCTCCCAATAGCTCTGTTTATGAGTTCCATCATGATGGACTCCATGGCCTTGCAGATCAGGCTAACTAGGCTTATAAGACAACAGTTCCCATGGGCTGTTGTGCACCAACACTTGTGGAGTGTGCCAAATGTTGCTGTAACCTATTCAACAGTTTCATATCCTGTACAGAGGGTAAGTCTCAAAAAACTGTTCAGGTGCAGGGTCTGTTTGTTTTGGAGTTCACATATGACACAGCTAGGGAAACCATGTCATCCCATAGACACCATGTTTTTAGGTTTGGAAAGAGCTGTTTAGCCATTGTATATATGATTTCTGAGTTTTCACAATCTCCAAGTATGATAAAGGGCCCTTTTTGTCAGTGAGAGGGGGGTAAATATGTATGAACCTGTCTGACAAGATGATGGCAATGTCAGTCATGTACATGTATTCATTTACAGTTTGCACTGACTCAGAACATATATGAGTTTGCATTGATATTTATGACATAGCGAAAGAAAGCTTCATGGTTCTCTATGGACTCTTTGACAATATTTTTGCCAGAACATGGATTGGATAATGTTAGGAGTGCTCATTGTTTATTGATGATAGTGATCGGAGATTTATTGATCTTCTTTGAATTTTCACTTTCTTTGAACAACTTAAGTACTTCTAGTACATAGTTTGATTATACCAGGAGTCCAATATATTATATGGGTCTGTTTTCATATAACTGTGTGCGCAAGGCAGGATTGGTGAATAGTGACAAGTTTCTGGGGTAAGAACTGCAACTGCCAGATATGTGTGGCTCACTGCTGTACTCAGACATGGCCTAAGTGTGTGAGCATGCCCAGTATGACCTTTCAGTATATTGTTGACTGACATTTGCTTTGTTTATTTAAGTGTGTGAGCACGCCCAGTATGACCTTTCAGTATGTTGCTGACTGAAATTTGATAAATTTGTTTAAGTGTGTGAGCATGCCCAGTATGGACATATATACTATATGTGTGTGAAAAATCAAGTTGTTTTTTACTTCAGGGCTCACCTTTGTGTTGTATGTCGACAGGAAGCACATTATGCCTGCAGGGCTTCCATGAGTCACTTTGCATAGACTTATCAGCATTTCTGCATAAAAAGGGGACAGCTATTAGTTGTACATTTCTACCCGGGGGGCACACCTGATTGTTACTGTGGGTGTACATAGGATGAGGTGTTCACCTGACACTTATAAACATTTTCTAGGCCTGCACTGCTATGTCAGGTACTCCATTTCAGTCTGTACTGTTGCCTATCGTACTGGCTTGAGGCATACTACTGGACTACAGATCTTAGCTTCCAATTTCACGTATATTAGTTTGCGACTTCATAGCCTACCCAACCCACATCACACTGCCTGGCCTGCTGTTATCTGTCTGCACAGGCCTGGGGGGAAGTTACTCATATGCCTCTTCAGAGGGCATGATATAGCATTTGTTTGTGTTTGCGTTAGTCTACAATTGTCCTGCTGTGGCTGTGCCAGTGAAATGCTGTCATGGCTTAGTGGTTCAGTACTGTGACTATAGTGCACAGTTTCCTGAGTTCAAGTCCTGTCACTGCTTTTTGTTTTCCTGCTGGGCAGACCAGACTGCTCAAGGAACAGTAAAGCAGGTGTGAGCGTGTTTACTTGACTTTGCTCAACTTTGCCCAACATTGCTCAACATTGCCCGACGTTGCGCTAGTTAGCGTGGTGCACAGCTCCACACAATTGTGTTTAAATATGCTAGATAGGGGTAAAATGTGCTTAGCACAGCTTTATATTGCTTAAAATAAAGCAATCATGCCTCAGATGGTGCTGCAGGGCTGCCTGTGTCAGATGCACATAGTACACTCCCTATACATGTTTGAAAACAGGTAGTGTCAAGTTAGGCATCCCTTTTATTGTATATGCGAGTCAGAGAGAGGTATCATTTCCAGGGTTCCTACTGATTCAGTGTATGTGCTATGCGTTGCCTCTTTGCCAAGGCTAAGGCATACTGGACATGCCTCCTTCTGCCTACTGGGGCAGGCTCAGGTTGTTCCTCCTCTGAGTCATGCTGTGTCTGTGCAGGCCTTGGCAATGGTGGGGGGCTGTTTGGCCCTGCCCCATGCTGTTTCTGCTGCAGCTGTTTTCACAGGATCATATTGTGTAGCATGGCACATACCATGACAATTTGGGTACATGTAGTTGGTGAGTACTGCAAGGATCCACCAGATGTGTCCGGGCACCGGAACCATGACTTGAGCATCCCAAACACACGCTCAATAATGTTTCTTGTTTGTACTTGTGCCTCATTATGGAGTTCTTGTTCAGGTGTGTGTGCATTTCTGATGGGTGTCATCAGCCACGGCTCCAGTGCGTATCCAGCATCCCCCACTAGGTCACCGTCAGGGATGTCCTCAATGGCAAATCTCTGGTACAGCTGCATCAGATGCCAGATGTGGGAATCGTGATAGCTTCTAGGGCAGCCAGCACAGACATTCATTATTATGCCCTGGGCATTGCACACAACCTGGCAGTTGATGGAGGGGAAGCCCTTGCGGTTGATGTAGACCCTACCCCACTCACTGGGTGGTTGATGTGTATGTGCGTGCAGTCTATTGCACCCACTACCTCAGCGTATTCTGCTATTTGGTGGAAAAGACGCATATTGCTGGCCAATGCCTCATGGGAAATGGGGAAATATACATGGTGATCGACATGTGCTGACATGGCATCCAGGAACTCATGCAGTACCCTGGATGCTGATGCCTGTGAAACCCCCATCATATCACCAGTTCATCTCTGGAAGGTACCTGTAGCTAGTATTTGTAGGCCAACACATACCTTGGTATCCACTGGGATGGGTTCCCCTCTGTTGGTTCTGTGTGTGAGGCGTGGCCGGCACAGCTCAACAATTTGCTGCAGGAGGTCTCTGTCCACTCTATAGCGCTCAAAATCACAAAGAGAGGTCAAATTCCACAAATAGTAGTCAAATAATTTATTCTTAAACAACAGAATGAGCGCTTTCGTCTTGAAGGACAAGACTTCATCAGATATCTCCACATCATTTTACTTGATTATTTATACCATGTGCCATTAATTCCATTAAAATTTCATTCAAATTTTTAAGTCATATAGTACCTTAAAAATACAAGCTCACGTAGTGACTTTATATATTGTGCTCGCTTTTCTAGGTAATCTTTTAAATATCATTACACATCATTATAAAACACATAATTGTTGAAAATAATAATGGTGTTAAAATATCATACAATAAATGATATATATAAAATACTAAATAACCAGTGAACACTTCCTCATTAATTACACTTGAAATGCTTTTGCTAGTAGCACTGGTTTAATGGTAATATACTCATTCAATGATGTGGAGATATCTGATGAAGTCTTGTCATTCAAGACGATAGTGCTCATTCGGTTGTTTAAGAATAAATTATTTGGCTACTATTTGTGGAATTCAACCTCTATTTGTGATTTTGAAGTTTTTACAATTATTCTACATCCATTATATGGTTTATTGGTTCCAGTCTTCTCATGGAGATTTTATTCACGAGTGGTGCTGGTGGCTTAAGTGTTTCAATTCATCCATTACTGGTCGAGTATGGAGCAGATATCTGGAGATTCAACTTTAATTGAAGGAGTGGAGCTGTTTGGTATGGACAATGCCATATCTACCCAAAATGAGCTACGTAAGGTTAGAGATGAAGTATCAGCCTTAAAGGGTGAACTTACCAGGTTACTCGAATTATTTAGCCAAAGGGAAGTGATGAGTGGAGCTACACTACCCTGCACTGTTTCTCTAGTCGGCAGGGGTTCAAAGGAAGTACCGGTTACATCATCCCCATGCTCTACTATCATCAAGAGTCATGGTGCGGGTAAGACTGTAGCAGTGAATGCTTCACAAGCTCCAAGCCCTGAAATAAGATTTTTACAACAAACTAATGTACCGCTGACCCAAGGACATGGAATTAATGCTAGTGGAGGTACGCACGTCACAAGTAAAAGTTTAGAAGATTCAAAAGGTACTGTAAACCATGGCGACTCATTTGGTAGTCGCAATACTGCATACGGACATAATGTTGGTGGTAATAATGTGCACATTAGTGACTATAATGTACAAAATGTTGGACCTTTGTCTTTTAATGATGTCCTGGCTAGAAATTTTAATTTTGACTCTGCCGCAGTCAAAAGCGGAGAAGTATTTAACAATAATGATAACACGCCTACATTGAAGGAAATTATTTATTTGTTTGAAAAAAAGTTGTTTAAAATGAAATGTTTGCAACTGGACAATGGATATTTGCAAAGTTGTTTCCACCTGAAGGTGGTTCCGCAGGGTCTGAGAATGATGAAATATCCTTTTGGTATTATGTATAACGAGGAAATTGTAAATGATTTTCAAACTTTTTTTAACGAATGTGGGCTGTGACTCATGAGTAGATTAATACAATACAATGAGTCAGCGTATGCGACTTTGAAAGGCCAAGTAGAGAAATTAAATGAGGATATCATGAAAGATTTGTTATTTTGTGAGTATGAGCAACTATAAGTTTTATACAGAGTAAATAAGAGAGTTGACAACATATATTTAAGGAAACAAAAAAAGTTTGTTAGGGACAAACAGCAGTACGCAGATTTTACAGCATACCCATGGCCCTATAAAAATGAGAATAATAACATCAAGAACCATAAGAATGTCAGTGGAGATAAAACCATGAACGGAAGGTTTTGTGGACAGGAGAGGGAAGAAGGAGTGGGTCACATTCCACCTAAGGGACTGGATGAATTGGACTCATTCCCAGAGCACAGTACACATTTTTTAGAAGTGAGAAGATCAGAAAGGTTAGTCAGCAAAACCAGAAACAACTCGGACTTGGGACATTTCCCCACATACCTAGGAAACAACCAGGGTTGGAAGAAAATGGGGAAGAGAGGGAAATAATAATTGTTCCAAACACTGATGGTAAAGTATGTGAATTTAGAGGTTTCAATTTTTTCAATTACACCACTATTAACCTCAAAAAAGAACATTTCAACCTTTTTTCTAAAGGTTTTAAATTCGTAGCAACCAGCTATGGGGATGTTGCTAACATACTTATAGATTTCAAACTGTATCTTAGGAAATTGAACCTGGAAATGATGTATAAGGATACAAACATGGAGGAAAATAGGTCTATAAGGGGACTTTATAGAAAAAGTATATTTAATCCCCCTTTACACCCAGTACTTATGATGTTTGAAAAGCATGTGATGGAAGAATTGTATGTAGCATATAACAACAATAAAAGTAATATGGAGGTTGCTAACTTGAACAAAACGGAGAAATTATTGTTAGAAGAATTAAAGGGGCAAACTGATATACGTATTATGAAGCCTGACAAAGGGGGAGGTATAGTCATTTATGGTATGGAAGAGTACAATGATGCTATAACCAACATCTTACTGGATACTAATACGTATTCACCAGTTTCTAGAAATGAAATAATGATCGTTTATGGCAGAATAGATTCTTTGTTGGAAGAGTATTTGATTGAGAATAGAATTGATGATAAAACATATAATTTTTTAAAGCAACCTCATTCCATCATTCCAAACATTTTTGGGGTACTTAAAGTAGTGTCTGCAAAAAATTCTAAAACACATCCCCTGGCATTATATGTGGATTATTGTACTAAGGAGATTCCATGTAAAACGGAACATTTAATCAAGGATTCTTGGGAATTTTTGGGCAGATTATCACAGGAAATATGGAAGGACAACTTGAGTTTCCTTACCATAGATGTAAAGGACCTGTTCACCTGTATACCCAGACAAGAGGGGCACCAATTTTTCAGTGAGAGTGTGCATAAATATTCTACTTTGACAGAAGATCAAATTCAGTTAATTCTCAAACTGATAGAGGTAGTATTGGATTACAACTTCATTGGTTTTCAAGGAGAATATTACCAGCAAACTAGTGGGGTGGCAATGGAGGTGGCATGCGCTCCTATTTATGCCAACCGGGATATGATGGAATGGGAGCAGTGTTATATAATTGATGGCCCTTACAGTAGGTACATTCGACTTTATTTGAGGTTTTTGGATGATATTTTTGTCCTGTGGGATGGGAGTAAAGAATTAATGTATTTCTTTATGGAATATTTGAACAAGTGTACTACATATTTCAAATTTACATTTGAGTAGAATAATACAAGCATAAATTATTTAGATACTACCATTTTTTTAACCCAACAAGGTTTTAAATCAAGAATATATACTAAGGATACTTGGTGCAATAGTTATCAACATTACACTAGTCACCATCCCATGGCCCAGAAAATCAGTCTTGTTAAAGGACAGGCAGTCCGTATTGCAAGAATAACCTCGGATAAGAAAGAGCTTGACAGGGATTTGTACAATCTAGGTAACATATTCATGGATAGGGGTTATCCTAGAGAGATTGTGCAGGATATACTAGATGAGGTGATCAGAGGATAGGGTATCAGATACAAACCACTTCTGGGAAAACCCACTGGTATGACAGACATGAGTAAGGAGAATAGACAATTTCAAAAAGCTTGTGTAACTGAGTTCAATGGATTCACAGGAATATTTACTGACATTATTAGGAAGAACTGGAGCATGCTTAAAACAAACAGAGAATTGTTTGACGTGGAGGGACTTGAACCCATTTTTACATATAGGACTGGTATAAATTTCAAAAGAACTTTTGAACAGATGCAAGTACCAAAATTTTGTGTCAAAAATGCGACCACTGCATGTGGTTATTGTAAACAATGTCCAAACATTTATAAGGAGGATAATGTAAGTCTATGAAATGGCATGCAGAGCAGAGTGAGGTATTGTAAGGGGAATTGTAATACGAAAATGTTAGTGTATTTAGCAACGTGTGCAAACTGTCCTGCATTTTATAGAGGAACTTGAGAGGGCTTTTAAGGACAGAATGTAAACATGCTTATGATATTAAAAATAAAAAAGAGGCTAGTGCACTTTATAAGCACTCTGTAGTTTGCCCTGGTTTTACTGGTTTTAAATTTGGCATAATAGATATGGTTAGAACAAATGCCAGAGGGGGTGATGTGAAAAATCTTTTGTTAAACAAAGAATTAAAATGGCAGTTAAGACTTAAATCCAACATTCCCCCAGGTCTGAATGAGTATATTATCATTAAACCAGTGCTACTAGCAAAAGCATTACAAGTGTAATTAATGAGGAAGTGTTCACTGGTTATTTAGTATTTTATATATATAATTTATTGTATGATATTTTAACGCCATTATTATTTTCAACAATTATGTGTTTTATAATGATGTGTAATGATATTTAAAAGATTACCTAGAAAAGTGAGCACAATATATAAAGTCACTACGTGAGCTTGTAATTTTAAGGTACTATATGACTTTAAAATTTTAATTAGATTTTAATGGACTTAATGGCACATGGTATAAATAATCAAGTAAAATGATGTGGAGATATCTGATGAAGTCTTGTCCTTCAAGACAAAAGTGCTCATTCTGTTGTTTAAGAATAAATTATTTAGCTACTATTTGTGGAATTTGACCTCTGTTTGTGATTTTGAAGTTTTTACAATTATTCTACATCCATTATATGGTTTATTGGTTCCACTCTATAGCACTCCACTATCTCCAGCTCATGTAGCCCATGGTAGGTTAACTAGGTTTGTACACTCTTCTCCGTCTCCTCACTGTGGGTTGCTCAGCAGCATTCACAACATCACCACCCTCAGCATCTTGCACATGTTAGTTTATGATAGCAATAGCAGCCCCTAACATTTTCTCTGACTTAAGCTTTTTAAGTTTTCACTCTTTGTATACTGCAGTGTTGCAGAGTTCTTGGGAAAAAACAGGGTAGACTGCTGTTTGCAGAGTTTAAAGTGCTGGGCTGGGCAGGGCTAGTCTACTGCCTGTGTAATTGTCTGATTCTGATATATTTCACCTGGCAGCTCTGCTAGTTCTCCTTGGTTAACTTCCTACTACTTCTTTTCCTTCCTTTTCCCTTTCTGTTTCCACAAGGGGCAGCACTGCACAAACAAGTGTAGACACGCGCACACGCTGTGTGCCCGTTTGCAAGAAATTTCAGATATATCCACGGCGTATGCCTTTGGTTTCTTGTTTTCAGCTAGGACAACTGTAGACACACCTCTTGCAATCCTGAGCAACTCAGGGCAAACACAAGCCACTGTGCTCTAATAAGCTTACAGTCTTTCAGACATACCCCCTCATGATGTCACCTATCTTCTACTCTACTACTCCCCTACTCCAACACTTACACTCTAGGGCAATGGCTCACATGCCGGGGAAAATTGGGATTCACTATTCTTATCCACATTTGCATAGGATTGCCTACTAATGCTTGGTTACATCTCTCACACTGAGCTTCCCCCCCCCCTTAGCAACCACTACTCAGTGGCTATGTTGTTTTCAGCCTGCCATTCACCTGCATGGCAGAACAAGCTTTTTAGTGAAAATGCCTATTTTTGGCTATTTTTCAATTTTTTTCATTTTATTTAAAGCGCCGCACGTTTGCGCGGCGCTGCACTATGCTTAAACATCGGGGATCGGGGAAAAAATGGATTTTAAGGATTTACAACATTTGCAAATGCCAATGGCCTTATGTTTGGCCATTGGCATGCTTCCTCAACTAGATGCATCCTTTATTTGAAGCTGTCATAGCTCCGTTTAGCTATTTGCAGAACAGTTCTCCGTTACCAATGGAGTACATTTCTACAAATAACACTACTCTTACACGGACAGGTTAGTGTTTCCTGGATCGCAAATGTACCTCATTTGCATAGCTTTCGGCAGAAAATGAGGTAATTTGCATACCATAACACTGTCCGTGCAAGAGTAGCTTTAGAAGCTCTCATGCACGCCCCTGCTGGCTGTTGCTGGATGACTCGGCAGACATATTGGCTGTCTGCCATCTTACACTAATTTTAGATTTCGTGCAAGCCTTCGTAAATCCGGCCCTTTGTTTTTACTGATTGGTTTTTCAGTGACCTTCTCACTCATGGTTTTAGTTTGTTGTTTGGGATTTTTGCAGTGACCCTAATGATAATGGACATCAGCTGGGTATAACAGCCCTGTGTTTCTGATGCTTAGTCAAACACTCTGCTTGTGCTGTGCTGATGAGGTCATAACAAGGCCGAAATATGCATATCCACAGCAAGTGGGGTTTGGCTTTATGTGGCCTGAAATTGTCCAGTAAAACAAGTCATGGGCATTCAGAATTGCCAATTAGCTGAAATACCTGATGTTCATAAGGCTCATTTGCATATATCCCATGTGTCTCTAACACAAGTGGTTTGGGAGGTCACTCATTTGAAGTTCTAGCTTTGCTGGAGTTTTCTTTTTGTTTTTACTGATTGGTTTTTCAGTGACCTTCTCACTTATTGTTTTAGTTTGTTGTTTGGGATATTTGCAGTGACCCTAATGATAATGGACATCAGCTGGGTATAACAGCCCTGTGTTTCTAATGCTTAGTCAAACACTCTGCTTGTGCTGTGTGACAAGGTCATAACAAGGCCGAAATATGCATAACCACAGCTAGTGGGGTTTGGCTTTATTGGCCAGAAATTGTCCAGTAAAATGATGAAACAAGTCATGGGCATTCAGAATTGCCAATTAGCTGAAACACCTGATCTTCATAAGGCTCATTTGCATATACCCCATGTGCCTCTGATACAAGAGGTTTGGGAGGTCACTCATTGGAAGTTCTAGCTTTGCTGGAGTCTTCTTTTTGTTTTTACTGATTGTTTTTTCAGTGACCTTCACACTCATTGGTATAGTTTGTTGTTTGGGATTTTTGCAGGGACCCTAATGATAATGGACATCAGCTGGGTATAACAGCCCTGTGTTTCTAATGCTTAGTCAAACACTCTGCTTGTGCTGTGCTGACAAGGTCATAACAAGGCCGAAATATGCATATCCACAGCAAGTGGAGTTTGGCTTTATTGGCCAGAAATTGTCCAGTAAAATGACGAAACAAGTCATGGGCATTCAGAATCACCAATTAGCTGAAACACCTGATGTTCATAAGGCTCATTTGCATATATCCCATGTGCCTCTGATACAAGAGGTTTGGGAGGCCACTCATTGGAAGTTCTAGCTTTGCTGGAGTTTTCTTTTTGTTTTTACAGCTGAGAAGGGCAGAATCTAACCTCTCCTCCCAAAAGAGCTCAGACCACAAACCTTCTTAATGTAAAATAACTGGCCTAAAGCCTAAGTTCTTAAACCAGAACTAATACACTTTTAGAATAACAGACACTGAGCCTTCAATCAGTAATTCCCAATTTAGAAGGATACAAGCTACCTGTCCTACTACAACAGTGCAGACCACAAACCTTCCTTATGTAAAACAACTGGTCTGAAGCCCAAGTGCTTAAATCAAAAGGCTTAGAATAACAGTTGCAACTTAATCAGGTTACTACCAAGCAGTAATAAATGCAGCAGAATAAATACAATTGAGCACTTTTAAGAAGAGGCAAAAGCAAAATAAAGTGCAATTATATTAGTAAAGTGCAAGGGGAGAGGAAGGGGGAGCAGAAGAAATATTCAAGGTTAAGAACCTAAGTGGGTTGACCTTCTCAAATGTTCTCTCTGTATTAAGTAGAGTTAACACCAGACTGGGAGGTGTGTCCCACATCAAATTTACAGTAGGGGTGAGCAGCTGCAAAGCCACCAACTATAACAACTCTACAAGAATAGTGTGGGAGGGAGGGGGGAAAAACAGTTTCAGGACAAATGAGAAGCATAAAACAATGCCAGAAAATATATACAATAATTCAGTCAGGCAAACAATAATTCAGTCAGGAAAAATTAAGACAATGCAGAACTCTGAAAGTTTAAAATGGCAAGAAATATACTTATCAATCAGTGATATATTTCCAGATTGTTTGAGAATCACACCAGCCAGAACACCAGGAGTTTCCAACAGTGTATGCAAGAATTTACAAGCAGAAACTATTTTTAAATCAGCAAGTCTTGAAGCAATCAGATAACACAAAAGCTGTTAGGCCAATTTTATAAACTCCACCTCATAAATAGGGGGGGATCAGTTTCAGGACATATGAGAAACATAAAACAACAACAGAAAATATATAAAATAATTCAAGTCAGGCAAACAATAATTCAGTCAGGCAAAATTAAGACAATGCAGAACTCTGAAAGGTTAAAATGCCAAGAAATATACTTATCAATCAGTGATATATTTCCAGCTCTATCCCTGTAGTGCACAGAGAGAGAGAGAGAAAACAAATAAAACAAACTGGAAAAGAGAAGACAATAAAAAAAGGTAAGTGGAACATGCAAGCATGTAACTGAATGTTGTACTTGGTCTGTAATAATGGGAAATAGGATTTGGAAGATTATATGTCCCAAAAATACTTACTGTACTAATGTCCTGCTGAACAGCTGCTATGGCCATAGCATCTGGCCTTCTGTGCAGTGGGAGAGATCACAGTCATACCTTTCAACTGTACAGATCTTCACAGAATGTCCATATTTTCCATTCATAGTTTTTTGTCTGTTCCTCCTGAAATCTGTACTTTTCTGGCAAATAGCTGAGGATTGAAGTCATCAAGTAATGACAAACACCTGAGTTTAAGACTCCACAGCCTTAAAAATATTCATGGTAATGCAAACTGTATCATGCTACACACTTCCTAAGTTTGTAACAGGAATATTTAAAGTCTGTTCCTATTAATCCCCCATCATTGTAGGCTTTGCCCAGATGTGATGCTCTAAGAGGTTGCAAGGTAGGATCACAGTTCAGGAGCCTGACTCACCCTGGGAAAAGACAGCTCACATATGACAACCACTGGGGTGTCTGTCAATCAGTTGTGACTGTGCCCCTGCTAGGCCGGTTAATGGGATGTTGTCCAAATCCATATGTTACCTGTAAATATGAGTATGACACTTGTTTGTCTTGTAAAGCTAACAGACCTATGTAGAACATGTGCATAGTAAAGTACTGTTGTAGACGTGTGTTGAATTGCATGTGGTATATTGAATTAATAACATTCAACTGTACAGTGTTCTGCTGGACAACAAGCACATTTGTGAATGATATCTGTAGTCACATACACATATACCTGTGTTATGTCATTCAAACCACTGGCAAGTCTGTGAGCAATGACAATGTAACATAATAGCCTACTTATGACTGCTGAACATCTACCAGGTTATCACAGTGATGTCAAAGCCTACTGTGCAATCAACTTACTAATTTATGGTGCAGCTATATTAATACAGTATCAATACTGATGTCCCTTTTGTCACCCTTTATGTGTGCCATTGTCCAGATGTGCTGCTTTAACAGGTTGAGAAGTATGATTGAGCAGGATGACTGTAAATACAGTGTGCCATACTAACAAAGAACAGAAATGTATACCAGGTATCCCATGAGCACATGTATGTATGCATATGTTCAGCTGGAAGGCACAAAACTAATCACATGGGTTTCAAGCAGTCAGGTACATAGGTTGTGCATGTTGCACATGTGTGTAATATCAGTGTCAGTGCATACAACAGACATACATGTGTACAGCTATTGGTTGTTGCATTGTCCTGACATTGATATGGGTACTAGAGTAGGCATGATTATCAGGTAGTAATCAGAGAAGTCTCCAACTGTGTTATGATCCACTGCCTATGCCTACCACTACCAGCTATATCAACACCTATATGCAGTGGATATTACAAGTGTAAACACCCTTGTTGGAATGCCAGGTTTGTGTGCTGTATGTGCTGTATGACAGACTACAGAAAATAATTTCATAATGTTTCTCATCTTGAGCATGACCCCTAACCCATACACTTCCATTGAAAAAAATCAAATGTGTTTCTAAGAAGGTGACCAACTATTGCCAAGTGAAGATGTGCCATGATGTTAGAGTCCAAACCAAAATGAATAAATGCTGTAACCATCTCAAGAGGTGCATACACAAAATATCAGTTTAAGGGTGTGCACACTCATTCAACTTGCTTATTGTACTGATTATTATTTGTATATATGTTTTCATAGACCAGATTGTTATGTTTATAATTGAATAGTACAAGCTATAGGTCACATTAAAGGTGGGAATTGTTTTGAAATGAGTTATCGTGGTGTTATGTTTCAATTGCACAAATACCAGGCATGTTAATAGGGGTGTGTAACCTTTATATCCACTCTAGTTATACCGACCCAGCAGTATGTGACCTGTATAACCAAACTCCACCAAGGCAGAGTAATCCCCTTTGGTGGACATCAGCAATACACAAACCAAATAATAGGTTGCTATATTGGCTGTACAAGGACCCATAGGTGCAGGCAACTGCTTGGAAGCAAGTTCACCTCTATCAGAGCAAGCATGTAAGTTTACAGGTGACTTCCTGTAAGCCTGACTATGGCTACAAATCAGAAATATCCACACCACCAAGGACAATTGCAACAGTGTCTCCATATATGTTGTCAATCTCAGAGGAAACAACACAATTCACCCTGGACTGGTGGTAAAGCACACATCATACAAACATGCCATGTATGTAGGCAACCTGTATCAGACATGTTAGTTGGACACATCGCCACCCTGTCCACTCCAGTTGTATAAGGGGATATGCACATGAACCACACTCCTCCCCTCAGCTATGGTGAGCATGTACATACTGCCTACTGAAGGCAACAACAGAAAATGTCCATGGGGCATAATAACATCACTGTCTGCCTCCTACATGAACCCAGGCATGCACTCACAGCTCCATCACACACCACTGTGAAACACAGATCTGCCACCATCCACACACCATCCACATGGAAGATGGCCACCGTCAACCCTCTACACAGAAATGAATGGTGAATAGAGGATTATGCAATCAAGTGTCCAACATTGGGGGAAATAAGATAGCTCAGGGCCAGGAGTGTAATGCAAGCTGCTATAGCCATGATACATTGGAGAGTTATGGTGTAGTTTGGATTATTTGCAAGTAATATCCACTATTGATTTGCAATTTGACAACTATATGAGGTCCTATGACCTTTTTCCTGTTTATATCTTCCAGGTAATATGCAGAGGGCTCACCTACTAGCATTCTCTGTTGGGGAAACTGACATCATCACCCAATATTTGATCAAACATTATGCCCTGTTATTTGGACTGAGAGCAGAAGATGTGCAGGAGAGGACCGCCCGGTAGAGCACTCTGTCCCACAGGATAAATGATGCCGGCCTGCACAGCAGAACTTATGAGCAGGTGCAACATAGGGCCACCAACCTCATCTGCCATGCCCATCAATGGGCTGCTGCTGTAGCAAGGGAACAGCAAGCCACAGGTGGGGGCCCAGCCATCCAGCCCCCATTGACACCCACTGAGGAGGTCCTCAGCAACCTTGGGGCACCCGTCCAATGCACAAGCCATGAAGCTGAGGAATGCATTGTGGAGGTGGGTTGCATGCGCACGCACGCACACACACACACACACACACACACACACACACACACACACACACACACACACACACACACACACACACATTGGATGAGCAGCGTGCAGGTAAGGGCCCAGTGGGGATTAGCACACTAATGTATCAGACATACATGTATCTGTATTGTATTAGTACACTAATGTATCAGACATACATGTATCTATATTGTATCCATATCCATGTGTCAGTTCCAATTGCAGTTGTGGATGGAGTTTTCTAATGCACAGAGCTGCACATCTATGGTGAGGACAGAACATTGTGCACTATCGGGGTTAGTACTGTAAATGTGCAGACATGCTGCACCCATCCTGTACCAAGGCCACATGTGAGTCTGCTGACAATACCTCCCTCTCACAACTACCTAGGACCCTCTGGTCTGCATATGGGACAGCAGCCTGAAGCTGGTGAGTATGACATTGTTCTCTTGTTGCCTGGCAATACCCCAAGCATGTGAAGGGCATGCAATTTTCCAGGCAGACAACTATCAGTAATAGCTATATTTAATAGCTATATTGCTTTATGTGCATGCTCACTTGTGGTGGGGTTAACTGCATTGCATCACAGTGGTCAGCACTGGGGTCTATCTGACATGAATCCAACATTCCTGTAGCATACCTCACAACTTGTCAGTGCCAAGATGTCTGGGCAGAGGCCAGCAAAATGGGCTGGACAAACAGCCTAAGGTAGGGACAAGTGTGACACATTGGTGGTATACAGTGGATATAAATTGTGTACAAACACCTGTTAAGATGCAAGGTGTTCCTGTTACATACATATTAGGACCACAATATGTCAGTCCACACCTCTTCCAGCCTTTAATGTGACCCATAACATGAACAGTTCACTTGTAAATGCAAGCATCTGGACTCATGTATTCCACCTACAAGGCTGGCCACCTGTGAGGGCCGCAGACATTGTATCAGCATGATGTTTCAGTCAGGTATGATACCTCATGCTGCCATATGTGTCAGTACACTCACTCTGGCCTATTTGGCTACAATATCACATACATGGGCATTGTTAAGGAAAACACAGACCACTTCCAACCACATATAGGTTGCAAACATCAGGATATTCCAAATACATCTGTACAGAGGAATGTACAATGGTTTAACCTGCTGCATGTGAGGCATATGCTGCTACCACACTATATAAAGTTATGGCAGCGGGAGGTGGTCACTAGCAGTGTGTGGTACACACATCAAAATAGTATAAGATATAATATAATAGGGCGGCACAGTGGTGCAGTGGTTAACATTGTCACCTCACAGCAAGAGGTTCTCTGGTTCGATTCCCGGCTGGGGTGCCTTCTGTGTGGAGTTTGCATGTTCTCCCTGTGTTCGCGTGGGTTTCCTCTGGGTACTCCGGTTTCCTCCCACATTCCAAAGACATGCATCTGGAGCATTTCTCCCCGGGCCTCCGCTGAAAACAGGCTCTGTGGAACCTAGTCGGACATTCCCGGTCAACAAATGTTAAATTAAATAAATAAATAAAAATAAAAAATAAGCCACACAATATATGATCCTCACACACACACAAACAGTTGCCATCATTGAGATTAGAACTCCTGCCTATCCAAATATTTTTATTATAGTGCTACGCAGTTATCAGATGTGCCACATATTATATATATATTTCCATCTAGTCCAAAGGTACTTCTAAGGTGGATGACATCAACAGGACTACTAGAATGGAGTCAAGGGAAGTGTAAAGGGTAGTGAACAGGTCAAAAATAGTGTAACCCACACACATGATTCTCACACAAACACACATCCAAACAGTTGCCGGTAGGGAGATTAGAACTCCTGCTATCTAGTTATTTCTACTATAGCACTAAGCAGTTCTCAGACATGCCACAGAGCTTATACATTTTCACCTAGTCCAAAGGTACTTCTAAGGTGGATGACATAAACAGGGCTACTAGAATGGGGTAAGGAGAACTGTGAAGGGTAATACACAAGTCAAAATGGTATAAGCCAGACAGTACATGATTTGCACACACACACACACACACACACACACACACACACACTTGCCAGTATTGGGATTATAACTCCTGCCTATCTAGTTATGTTTACTACAGTGCTACGCAGTTACCGCACATGCTACAGAGCTTACTGAATTTTCACATGGCCAAAGCTGCTAACTGCACAGCTGAAGTAAACTATTACAGGTGACAGAAAGTCTGCCTTTAGTTTCACCCTTACATCATGCTAGTTCTTTCTGTCTTGCACTTCAAATAGCATTATGGCTTGGCACTTCACCAGGTTATTGTAGCAAGAAGTGTGGCACAGCTGGGAGCCATCAGCAGTACTTGTTCATCACAGAAGTAGTCCCAGTACTTACTAGTTATGTTCACCCCTCCTGGCATGATTGAAGGGCAATTTTCTGTGCTTTAACCCATTAACCTGTTGCACTTGTCCATTCCGATGCACTGTTGCAACTGCCTCATGTACATAGACAACCCTCCCCTCTAAACTCCAAACACTCAGACCTGTGACAGTTACCTGTATATCACCCAAAGTGGACATAGACTGGACTAGCAGGTCAAGAGGACAAGATCAACAACTGCACCATACCATATTCAACACATAGCTCACCATGACACCCACTATGACAGCCATGACATACAGTGAAAAGCCACACACCCACCTCCACAGAGGCACTCAATGGACATAGAAACAAACAGCACAGACCAGCAAGACAAACACCCATTCAGACACCAAAACATGTCACATGTTAAGGGACACATATTTAACCTACACAGTATGCCCCTCAACCTAATCTCCTAAGGCTAACCACCTTGCACAATACAGTGATCATGGGTAACTCAATACTGAGGCACACATGTATCCTACTCAATAAGTTGAATATGAAGCAGGTAACAGCCAAATATCTATCACATACCAGCATCCAACACAACACAGTCAGTCATGGCACTCCACAACAACTACAGTTATCACTCTGTATCCTTGTGGGTGTGAATGACCTGGGACACACCTCCCAGGACTACGTGACAAGAGACATGGTTGAACTCTCTGATTACATGGTCCAGGCAGGTGTGACAGTAGTCCTGAGCAGTGTACCCCCATCACTCAGAATAATGCTGCGATACTATCAATAGATTGACTGCAACATTGGCTTACAGGTTCATAGGTTCATAGGTAGGTATTAGGCTATCTGCCTGAAGGCATTTATAAGCCTAGCCAGAATGTGTTGGCTTTTGCTGCCTCCTTAGATTAGTTCCCTGTGCCTCTATCCAGCAGAGCCACTGAAGTGATCCCCGGGGTAAACTTTCTGTTTCACATACACTCGTTAATGTTTCTGTTAGCAAGGAGCTCTGCCTAACGCAGATTGGAATCTTGTTCCAAAGCATGGGAAGTGTCTGTGACAGGAATCTATCCTTCCAGCATGTCCTATTTATTGTTGTGGTGAGGTTTAGATCCCTACAGTGTGTAGCTTGAGGGATAAGCTTTTCTTTAGGTGGAGCATGTCCTTCAGCTCTGGGTTGGACATGGCCTTGTATCTCAGGCAGAGATCACCTCGAGTAGGTGGTATGCAACCAAGTACAGCTGGAGATTCTTCAGTCGAGCTGCATAGGGTATCTTTTTGAGGCCAGTGATCCTCTTGGTGAGGTACTTCTGTAGTCTTTCTAGCTGTTGCAGGTGTCTTGTAAGATACATCCCAAATGGGGCATTGTACTCTATGATGGGTCTGATGAGCGATGAGTACAGGGGCACAATGACCTCTTTTGATCCCGATACAAACCCTTTTGTGATAAGGTGGGCCATGTAGAAGGATTTTCTAACCACTTTGGCAATGTGATTATCAAAGGAGAGTTTACTATCTACTTGGGTCCCTAGATCCCTTATTATGTCTTCTGTATTTAGGGGACTACCACCTATGTGGTAGTTTGTGGGTACTTTGTTTTTTCCAAAGGGGATGACTACGCACTTTTTGGCATTTAGCTTGAGGCCATGATTTTGACACCAGGTATCCGTCTCAGTGGGATCCTTTTGGAGGATGTCGGTGTCAGCCAGAGAGTAAATTATAGCCCCTAGTTTGCAGTCATCTGCGAACTTGGTCAGCCATAGTCCTCCTGTGCTTGCCTGTACCTCTGAGAAATATATGCTGAACAGGAGGGGTCCTAGGACTGAGCCCTGGGGAATGCCACTTGTAACTGGTTTAGAGTCAGACCTAGCTCCCGCAACTCTTACCATGTGGGTTCTGTCCATGAGCCAGTTGGCAACCCATCTTGTGATGTAGCGGTTTATGTTCAGGCTGGTGAGCTTGTCCATAATGCCAGAATAGGGAATGGTGTCAAAGGTCTTTGTGAGAGGTCTAGGTAGGCTGTGTGTACCACCTTTCCCTTGTCTATAGCCTTGGTAACTGTCTCAAAGAAGTCCACCAGGTTTAGGAGGCATGATCTGCCCTTAACAAAGCCAAACTGGGTAGGGTCCAGTGTTTGGAGGTTCCCAATGTCTCTGTTAATGAGTTCCATGATGATGCACTCCATAGCCTTGCAGACCAAGCTAGTCAGGCTTATAGGGTGATAGTTCCTGGGGTCTATTGTGGCTCCACATTTGTGGAGCGGAATAACCGTTGCTGTGCACCACTCTATGGGTACATAGCCTGTGGAGAGGCTGAGTTTGAACAGTGTGTTTAGGTGAGGGGTTAGTTCGTCTTTGAGCTCATGTAGGACGCAGCCTGGGACACCATCCAGTCCCATTGATGCTGTGTTTTTGGCTTTGGAGAGGGCTGTTTTAACCTGAGTGTCTGTGATTTCAGGAGCTCTACATTCTTCTGATATGGTTATGGGCCCTTTTGGGGGTGAGACCGGGATGAAGTTTGCGATGAACCTGTCTGCCAGGATGTTGGCAATATCAGTCGGTTCAGTGTCTTTTGTGCCATTCTGCAATAACTCTGAGCAGATCTGAGCATTGCCACTTATATTCTTGACATAGCTAAAGAATACCTTGTGGTTATCTTTGGAGTCCTTGGCAATTTTTCTTTTGAAACTCACATTGGGTAATTTTATGAGGGATCATAGTTTCTTGCTGATATTAGTCAGGGATGTCTTCCCTTCTTGGGATTATACTCTTTTCTGTACTAGTTTCCTCCTATTTTATAGCTTGTTTATGGCAGGAGTCCACCAGACTGGTATCCTTTTTCTTGGAGGAGTGAGTCTTGATTTTGCTTGGGATAGCATGATCCATGCTTTCTTGTAGGTGCCCGTAGAATGCATTAGTAAAGGATTTTGCAGCTTGGACAATGTTATCCTTTAGCACGGGGGCTTTGAAACTTTCCACCTCAGTCTTAAGTAACGTGAAGTTTGCTTTTGAAAAGTTTTTCACGGTGGTTTCCTTGTCCAAGGGTGGGGGTGGAATGTGGATATCCAAACTGATTTGTTTATGGTCAGATCTAACCAGTGAGGGGTTGACCTCCAGTGTGGAGCACCAGTCACCCATGCTGGTGATGACCAGGTCCAATATGTTGTCACCTCTGGTGGGAGTGTTGACCAGTTGATCCAGGGCATTTGAGTTTATAAATTCTAGGAAATGTTGGGCAAGGGAGTTAGTACTTGAGTAATTCTCCCAACTAATGTTTGGGTAATTGAAATCACCCAATACTGGGGTGTTTGGTAGGACATTTATATTTCCCAGTGTTTCCAGAAATGCTGAATGGGGGTCCTGGGACATGGTGGGTGATTTGTAGCAAGCTACAATTTGAATTGCAGTTTTGCCCATTGTTAGTTGCATGTGGATGATCTCTGAAGCATCATGCTGTGCCACTAACCTGGAGGTGTGGGTATCCTTGATGAATATGGATACACCACCGCCTTTTGTATTTTGGTCTGGGTTCTGTGGCCAAAATGTATGGTAAGAGTTGTAGCCTGGTTGTACTGGGGTACTCTCTGGAACGTTAAACCATGTTTCTGTTACTGCACATATATCGATTTTCTCCATACTGAGGAGTGCCTCAAGTGCATGCATTTTGAGGTTTAGACTTCTGGCATTAAGTAGCAATACCCTCAGTTTTTTGTTACCTGTGCTATTTATGACAGTGGGTTTATCTTTTGAGCCTTGCCTAAAAAAGCACTATGGGGGTGGCAAGAGCCATGGCCAGTATTCAAAAGCCTAAGGGTGACAGGTGCAAGCCGTCTTTAGTGAAGCAGCGTGGCTTATTGAGCATGTCATCCAAGGTGGACAGACACTGGATCCCCTTTGAATGACACCAGAAACTTAGTTAATTGTTGAAATTGATCATTTTTTCTTTATACTGTGGTATCATTCTTGGTGAGGACAGGATGCTACTCAGGGTAAGGGTCATACCGGCCTGGGCTACAAGATCAGAGAGCTCTTCCATGTCTCTTTTCATGTAGTCCAGGGAGGTACAGCTCAGGTCATTCACAACAACATGGACAATGACAGAGTCGTATTTGTACTTGTTCTGGAGTGACTTGAGTTCTTGTGTTATGTGGTGGATCCTGGCACCAGACAGGCAGCTAACAGTAACCTTCTCCTTATTCAGCCTAGTGAGTGGGACGTCAGTGTGCCTGACTATAGAGTCACCTATTACTAGTATGTTGGGTATGTTATTTTGCCTTAAGGGCTGTGATTACATGGCACACTGGTTTTGTGAAGTATGTGTTTCATGATTTGTGTTGGGGGGTGGAGATTTCTTGGATGTCTGCTTTGGACGTCTCTGTTTCTTTTGCAGATTTTTATTTAGAGCCTCCGAGTATGTTTTTGTGTATTTATGTGTGTTTTTTGCGGGTGCTGGTTTAATGGGTCTATGTGAAACTGGTGGTTTGATGCAAGTATTTCCCTTCTCCTCTTGACTGTCTGATCCAGCCTTGGGTTGAGAGAGCTTAGCCTCCAGTTTGGCTGTATAATTGCATCTCTCAAATGTATTAGTGTTTGGTGATAGGAGGAGAGGGTTTTCTGTTTACATGAGGCAGTTGTAACATTGCCTCAAAATGCCCAAATTCACCAGTTGGACTGGAGAGTACGCCTGAAACTGCCCTTTGGACATTCCTGGATAGGTACAATGAACTGTTTTACTGAATTGCAGATAAGGTTGAATAGAGAGCCTTGTCCTTCTTTTCAGTATAGGAGGGTCTAGTGCTATGGTTTATAAGTGCTTGCTATGAGTTTTGAGCAAGTGCCGGGCTAAGAAATGAATGGTTTGAGTGCTTAAGTTGAAAGTTTGTCTAGTTCCAAGGGAAAAATTGAAGAAGAGACTTTGTGGAGCCGGGAATAGTTATACCCTAGCTAACCAGCACTGCCTGGTGTGCAAAACTGGGCAAATGACTTATGTACTTTGTGTCATTATCTGGGAATCCAGTACCTCTCTGCTTGGAATGACATGACTGACAGAACCCAATGACTTGCCACAGATGTCCTACATCTGTCAGTGCTGGGTTCCAGGTACTGGCTAAGTGTCTTGCCACCCCTATAATGCCTTATTAGGCAGTGTTCCTAATGTAATTACCACCATAACAGCTAGACATGTATGCAGTCTCAAGGTTATGCTGCTCAACAGTAGACATCTAACTGTCAGGATGCAGTCACTCAAAACACTCATTGGAGAGGAGGACATTAACATGTCTGCTGTAATGGAGAGGTGGTTCACAGCAGCAGACAGCAGCCTTGCAGTATCAAGCTATAACACACTCCGCAGCTGTCAGCCCCAAAACATGAACCACACCACACCTCCACAGGTGGTGTTGTCTCCATATTCATTATGGATAGGAACACCTCCAGACTACTATTCAAGCATAATGCATTGGAGCTACTGCTGGTACACCTTCCTGGGGTAATTGTGCAATCCAGACCATAGCCTGCTATGGGTCCACATCTATGTCACTTCAATGCACATTCCTCCACACCCTGCCATCTATGATGGTCCAACGCAATACTGACATAGTATGAGACTTCAACTACCCCAACACCACCTGGGGAAAGTAGCCAAGCACCAGTACAGTGGCCCAACACTTCCTGGAATTCATCATTTCCAATGAGCTGGACCAGCTCATACTGACCTCTCGTAGAGGATGCAACAACCTTGACCTGTGTTGACCACTTAAATATCAGACTTTTGCTCATCCACAATTGTCAGTCCCAGCATGGTGAGATCCACACAGGCTGTAATCAACATGAAACTCAACATGTCATCCACACTCCCCACATGGGTAACCACCTTGCAAAACCTGTCCAAAGCTGACTTTGCAGAAATGAAAACATGGGTGGATGACTTCACTCCACCTATGGCAATGGGAAATAGCTTCATGACTGTGGAATCAAACACATATACACTGTACAAACAGGTAGATGAATGCATGGTATTAGCCATAGCCAACAGAACCCAGGCACTGTCCTCCAAACACTGGGAGACAATGTAGTGGTCCCCTGCCATTACTAAAGTGTACAACAGAAGGAGGCCACTGTTGCAAAGAAAGGTGGTGTTCCATGGCTGTTATACTCCCTTATTAGCCTCAAACACAATCTGGGATCCCTCATGGAATCCCCTACAGGCATCTCTGCAGGCAGACATGCAGCAGACACAGACAACATTCACAACAGCCTTTGATAGGTACATCAGCAACCTCCACATTATTGAACACAAGTGCTGTGAGTTACTGCACAATGCTAATACCTATCCTGAGACAGATATTGGCCATGATCTTGACAACACATTCAGTGCCAGATTTACCCCTCCCTCCCCCAACAAGTGGAGTGCTGAGTGAATGTGTTCTCACATGCTGTAACCTGTTCCTGTTGTAGGCAACTATGTGTCACCAGGATGTGGTCCTGCAGTAAGACCAAGGTGTATAGCAGTGTGGTAAGACATCCACCATGTCTTAGGCAGGGTACAGCTGTATCGGCATGGATTTCCCTGGACTGTAACACAGTGATTGCATATGCCTCACAGATTATAGGGATGAGGGTTGTACATAGGTATATGTTGATTTACAACATCTGTTGTAGAGTGGAAAATGGTACGTGTTGTGAACACACCTCTGATTGATAATAACCACAGCCACAGGGGATATTCATCAACCCAACACACTCAGATTACTATATACACACACACACACACACACACACACACACACACACACACACACACACACACACACACACAAACACGTGCACACACACACATTTGTCAATACTGAGATCCATAGGTTCATTGCTTCATAGGTGTGTAGTAGGTGAATGGGCCTGATGGGTCTACAAGGCTAGCCCAAGGAAATACCCTGGCATCAGGCCACGTGACAATAGTCCCCATTGTGGCTCGGGAGTATAGTCACTGTAGTGATCCCCAGGGGTGGGTATTGTTTTCCCCATCCACTCATCCAGTTATCTATTGTGGGTGGCCAGTGATGTGCACTGCTTCACATGCATGGGATTTATATTCCATAACATGGACAGTGTCTGGGTTCTGCACCAGTCCCACATGCATGTCCTTTGAAGTGTGGAAGTGTGCTAGAGTTCTGTAGGGCATGTTGTGTGGACAGATTGGTATCTTCAGATGTAGCATTCCTGACCTAGTTTGGTGAAACATGGCTGTGTAACTGAGGTAGTGATTGCACCTACATAGACAGTATGATGCAAAGATTAATTGAAGTTATTAGAGTCTGTCCATATGGGCATGTGCATAAGGTATGGTATTCCCTTTGTGGAGTATGTTTGCAAACTCTACAGTTGTTGCAGGTGTCCAGTGGGGAACATGGCAAACGGGCCACTGTACACATTGATTGGGCTACTGAGGGGACGGTACAGGGTGACCATGTCCTTTTACTTGCTGGATAACACACACACATCAAAGTACTTCATGATGTCAGTGGCACTGTTGTGGTCAACAAGCAGCTGACTGTCAACCTGTGTTCCCCATTCTCTTATAACATCACTGTTCAGTGAACTTCCACCAGTGTATTACTTCATGTGAGTCATGGTGTTCCCAAAGGTAATGGCGGCACATCTCTTGGCATTGAAGTTATGTCCAGGGTTCTGACAACAGTCATAGGTGTCAAGTGGCCTTTGTGCATGATGTCAACATCACATGGATTGGGAATACTACCACCCCACCTTACTGTTGTACGCAAACATTTTCAGCCAGGGTGCCTTTATGTTCTCCTGCACCTTAAAATGGTACATCCCAAACATGAGAGGAAATGGGTCTGTAACCTGTGTGACATCATGTCTGGTCATCGGTTTGACATGAAGTCTGCTGCAATCACACCGTGGGTACTATCTGTGAGGCAGTTTGAAGGAGAACTACTGATATAGTGGTTGAAGTCTAGCCAAGCGTGTCTGTGTATGATTCCTGGGTGGAGCATTATCTCTGAGTATTATAAGGGTTGCTTGTATTGTTAACTATTCCATACTGTCACATAGTCATTGAACATGGCACTACATATTGAGAGCTGTGGATTGTCTTCACCAACATCTACAGTGTTTGACAACTGTTGGCCTTGTAATGTCAACATTGGTACATATACTAGGTCATCAATATAATAAGTTAGCAAAACCCACCCCCCAGTGAATCCTGTTATTACACAATCACAACAACACCCACACAAGATACTGATGACAGACAGAGACACACACACACACACACACACACACACACACACACACACACACACACACAATCACAAAATTGCCAGTACTGAGTTTTGAACCCCTATTTATCTATGTATTGCTACTACAGTGTTACACATTTATCATATGCGTCACAGAGCTTATAAGATGGATGTTGTCCCAGGGTACTTCTAAGGTGAGGAACCTCACCAGCCCTTGTAAATACTGGCATTGGGTGATGTAGTGGTTGAGTGATTTCATAAAACACACACACATTTACATTTGCCAGGAGTGAAGTTCAAATCTCTATCTCAATATGTTTTCAGACCTTTATGTTATACATTTACCACATGCACCACTGACCTTACATTGTTTACAGTTGCCAACAGGTACTTCTCTGCAAGACTGCTAAAGTAGGGCACTGAGAAGTGTACTGGGTGTAAATGGGGCCAAAATCTTAAGGTACAAACACACACACACACACACACACACACACACACACACACACACACACACACACACACACACACACATATATATATATATATATATATATATATATATATATATATATATATATATATATATTTATATATATACACAGACATATAAGGTCTATATCATATGAGCGAATCACACAAATTGTGAACGCTCATAATATTGAACGTACCAGACCTCAAACTCTCTAACATCCCACTAAATATACATTCCAACTCAGAGATTGCACTACAGTGAGGAAAGAGCAAATATCCCATTATTCACTGTACAGCAATCTCAGAAAAAGCACTTTGAGGTCTGGTACATTTGATATTATGTGCATTCATAATTTGTGTGATTCGCTCATATGATATAGACCCAGACATATATATATATATATATATATATACACACAAACTTGCCAGGAATGAGAATCTAACCCCTACCTATGTAGTTATTGTTACTACATTGTTACAAACTTATTACACTCACCACAGAGCTTATAGGTTGAACAGTGTACAAACATACCTCTAAGGTGGGTGGCATCAGCAGCCATTGTAAAGTACTACACTTTGAAATGTACTGGCTGTCTATGGACACAAAATACTTCAACCTGCAGATATACACACACACACCTTTACAATTCCCGGTACTGAGATTAGAACTTCTACCTAAGTAGTGTTTTGCATAAACGTATTACACAGCTATCACAAGGGCCACTAAGCTTATATGTTGGAGAGCTGTCCAAAGGTATCTTTGAAGGTGGGTGACATCAGCAGCAGTGCTAAAGGAGGGGTAAGGGAAGTGTAGTAAGTGTGAATGCCCTCAAAATCATGTCCCTACAAAGACACAATCTCTCACACAAACACACACATTTTCACAGTCGCCAGGACAAGGATTAGAACTCCTACCTAATTAGTTTGCTACACAGTTATCACAAGCGTCACAAAGCTTATATGTTGAAGAGTTGACCAAAGGTATCTTTGAAGGTGAATGACATCAGCAGCAGTGCTAAAGGAGGGTTAAGGGAAGTGTAGTGAGTGTGAATGCCTTCAACATCATGTCTTTCCAAAGACACACACACTCTCTCACACAAACACACATTTTCACAGTTTCCAGGACAGGGATTAGCACTCCTACCTATCTAGTTTGCTACACTACAGTATTACACAGTTATCACAAGCACCACAGAGCTTATAGGCTGCAAGCTGCCCAAAGGGTTATTTCAGGGTGACTGACATCAGCAGGAGTGCTAAAGTAGGACAATGGGGAGTCTAAAGTGTGTGAATGGCCTCAAACCCATTCATCTAGAAACACACACACACACGCTCACACACAACTTTACAATTGACAGGACTGAGATTACAAACATTACATGAATACTTATTTGTATTATAGTGTTACACAGTTATCACAAGCACCACTGAGACTACAGGGCTGAGGGCTAACAAAAGGAATTTCTACAGTGAATGACATCAGCACATCATGTAATATATGCCAATGGGATGTGTACAGGGTGGGAAAGGCCTCATAATGGGATTCTCTCTGTCGCTGTCTGTCTGTCTTTTCCCCACGTCTCTGTGTATGTTTGACATATGTTGGCCTTAGATATGTGTGAATATTCCTATCCAATGTGTGTGTGTGTGTGTGTGTGTGTGTGAATATTCCTATCCAGTGTGTGTGTGTGTGTGTGTGTGTGTGTGTGTGTGTGTGTGTGTGTGTGTGTGTGTGTGTGTGTGTGTGTGTGAAGTATGAATGGTGTACAATTTGGTGTGTGTGCACAGCCATCTGTGAATAACAGATAACTATAGTCCACTGTGTTTTCAGACATGGGCTTCATTTCACTAAGTGCAGGAGCATGTTGTCAGATACGGGCTTCATTTCTCTAAGTGTAGGAGCATGCCCAGTATGACCTTCTATATTGAGCATATGCATCCATTCCAGAGAGAGCTGGACTCCAGTTCAGGGTTTTGTGTGCTACAGCTACACCTAGCAACCTTTTTCTGCAGGATATCTGTACATAGGTTGCCAATATGGAGACACAATGGGTGTAACATACGAAGGATACTGCCACTATTGCTGTCTGTGCTGCTTGTGTAACATGGTTGGTTGTAGCATAGATTTTCTGACATATGTACTGTCTTACACTGTGATGTATCATGTAATCAACTACTGACTGATATCATGCTTTGCTCACAGTTATTTACTAGGGAAATACAAGATGAATGAAGCTGAGACCAATATTCTGACGCAAATAGACTACACATTTTGGTGCACTCCTGCCATTGTGGAGGGGTAGCTACAGACAATAGACTGATGGTTCTGTGTTAATGGTCCAACACCTTGGTAGTATGCTGACTGGGGATCCCTTTCTTGTGCTTTTCTCCACTTAACAGAATGGCCATATCCTGCTGTGGCCATACTTCTCAGCTGTACAGATACACCCAGATTATCCAGAGGCAGGACCCATATATCTGGTCAGTTTACTTTTACATTGTGGTTTGCAAGCAGTTTTGTGGCTATTCATTCATGAGTTTGAAGTCATGGGGTAGTATGGGCAGACATTAGAGTTTTAAAATTCACACACTCCATGACAACCATGCTTATACACTCCCCACTATTATTCTCTCCTCTTCCTAACATTATGAATGCAATATCTCTGAGGTAATCCTATAGTTGGGCCTTTATCCCAGTAGTAGTTATAGCCTGGTCCACAGTTCTTTCAGTAAGACATGGTGAGGCATGCTACTGGCATTTGTCAGCATGTCCTTGCATTTGTTTTCTGTTTTCTGTGTTAGGTTGTTAGTTAGGATCCCTGACATTCCGTACATTGGTGCTATGGGTGAGGCATGGGCCTTTGCCAGAGGACTGTAGGCCATTTGAGAGTGCTGCAAGACATCTGTAGCATTTTGTTACTCATATGTTCCCAGGCTGCAAGCCAGTGGATTACTCTGAGGTGACAGTGGTAAGTGGTTGAAGTGTTCCTGTCAATCCTTCCTGGTCATACTGATCCATGAGTCAGGATGTGAGTAGGTTGCTGCTTACAGCTAGGGACTCACTTGCATGGGACACCTATTCAGCATGCAGCATCATGTATGTATTCCCATACAGAGATGGGTTCATGCTGTACTCATTCCCTACAACAAGGATATGACCTGTGATAAACCTGTGGCTGATGGTGGGGTGAGCTGGGTGCATGTGTGATATGGAAGCTACTGGCACCAAGTCACTGATATACCTGGGACAGTCCCCTTATGCTGTCTTGTGTGTGAACATGAGCAGCCTGTCATTACTTTATAACTGTGCCTTTTGTGGGCTGCCAGTGATTGGCCACACTATCAGTATTCTATACTAGAGGGACAACTAATGTGATGCTAACCTCTATGTATAATTCCAAAGTTTTATGCAGTTGACAGTTATTTTATATGCACTCTGTGTAGGTTACTTCTACCTGTGTACTGTTTCTATGTATGGGCCACCATTCATGGTGTATCCAGCTTTCCAACAGTGACAGATATTGACATCTGGACAGTGAATACGCATAACTGCTGACATGGGTGTAGCTGAGAAGCAATGTGGCTGGCATTGCAGTTGTTGGAACATGGCCCTGTCGACCACTGTACTGGTCCTAGGCCACTAAGATACAACCATCCAGGCCCACATGCTGACCACTTCCAGGCAATATTAAACACACAACAAACTTACCACACTGACCCCTGCATATTGCACACATTCAACAATATAGATTGGGACAGCTCTGGCAATCTGTGCTCCAGTGATATTACTCCTCAAACTTACATGTTACTGCATGTATACATGGGATTGTGGGGGAGGGGGGTGCACCCCTTAGGGCTTTAAACATTTGCAATAACTGTACTGGTATTTTGCTTAATCTGTTGGCTTCCATTTCATATTGTATTGGGACCTATCATGCAGAAAAGAGGCATATCAGTAGAGTACACATGTTAGATTTTAATGGCATAAATTTCAGTTTCAGACTTTTTGCCCTTCAAAACTAAAATGCAACTGCCAGACTTGTTGTAATGTGTGTGTGTGTAGGTCTGCAGGGGGGCTGTTCACCATTCCCATCATTTGTGGTCTTAGCCCAGCCTTTCTTTATGGTCATCTACACCTGTCCTGCTGTGTGAGGCTGGTGGTGGGTATGTGACCCTCATTGACATCCATGTGTGTGACCTATTGACACCCACAGTTATTTGGGCCATCTCATGTACTGCGGTGGGAGTTGTGCCTTGTGTAGTACTGCCTAGTATGTTGACAACAGTATTTGTTATGGATTTCCTGCTGTCCCATATAGCTGTCAGCAGTCTGCTGCTATCCCATTCAGCCACCCAATTCCCTTGCATGCTTGCATCCATACCATACATACAACTATCAGAACATACTACTCCATTCAGTAATTGATAGGAAGGGTGACTTACCTTGTTGCTGGGTGAGAATTGAGGACGGTGCTGGAGGAATGACAATGTTGGATGCATGTACTACACTCCCTATATGTGGTAAAGCACAGGTAGTGTTATGTTTTGCATCCCTTTTCCTGTATGTGCGAGTCAGAGAGAGGTATCAGTCCCTTGGTCCCTACAGTGTCAGTATGTGTGCTATGTGTTGCTCCTTGGCCAAGGCCTGAGCATACTGGGCATGCCTCCTTCTGCCTACAGAGCAGGCGCAGGAAGTTCCTCCTCCAAGTCCCTATGTGCCTGTGCTGGCCTTGGCAATGTTGGGGGACTGTGTGACCCTGCCCCGTGCTGTTCCTGCTGCAGCTGTTTCCACAGGATCATATTGTGTAGCATGGCACACACTATGAACATTTGTGTACATGTAGCTGGAGAGTACTGCAAGGCTCCAATGGATATGCCAAGGCAGTGGAACCTTGACTTGAGCATCCCAAACACATGCTCTACAATGATCCTGGTTTGTGCATGTGCCTCATTATGGTGTTCTTGTTTGGGTGTGTGTGCATTTCTGATGGGTGTCATCAGCCACGGCTTCAGTGCATAGCCAGCATTCCCCACTAGATGGCCATATGGGATGTCCCCCCTGGCAAACCTCTGACACAGCTGTGAGCAATGCCAGATGTGGGAGTCATGATAGCTTCCAGGGCTGCCAGCCCACAAGTTCATGATAATGCCCTGGGCATCCCACATGACCTTGCAGTTAATGGAAGGGAAGTCCTTGCAGTTTATGTAGACCCTACCCTGCTCACCAGGTGGTGCTTTGATGTGTATGGGCATGCAATCTATAGCACCAACTACCTCAGGGTATTCTGCTGTACGGTGGAAGAGACGCATACTTCTGGTCAATGCCTCATGGCTGCTGGGGAAATATATGTGCTCACTGATGTGCTGACATGGCATCCAGGAACTGGTGGAGTACCCTGGATGCTGATGCCTGTGAGACCCCCATGATATCCCCAGTTGGTCTTTGGAAGGTACCTGTGGCTAGTATTCTTAAGCCTACACATACCTTGGTATCCACTGGGATTGGTTCCCCCCTGTTAGTTCTGTGTGTGAGGCATGGCCAGCACAGCTCGATGATTTGCTCTAGAATGTCCCTGTCCATCCTATAGTGCTCCACTATCTCCAGCTCATGTAGGCCCTGGTAGGTTACCCTGGGTCTGTACAGTCTTCTCCTCCTCCTCACTGTGGGTCGGTTGTCAGCATTCTCCTCCTCACCACCCTCAGTCTCTAGCACATATTGATGGATTAAAGCAGCAGTAGCCTTTAACATTTCTAGCTAGCCTTGCCAGTTACAAATCCCCCATCTGTGTACACCGGTGGTGTAGAGTTTGTGGGAAAAACCAGTCTGAAAGGTGTTTGCATAGTTTATAGTAGTGTGCTGGGCTGTTGCATGTGTAATTGGTTGATTCTGATACATTCCACCTGCCAGATATGCTAGTTCTCCTTGATTGCCTTCCTACTGCTGTTTCCACAAAAACAGTCCGAGAGGTGTTCGCATAGTTTAAAGAAGTGTGCTGGGTTGCTGCATGTGTAATTGGCTGATTCTGATACATTCCACCAGCCAGCTATACTAGTTCTCCTTGATTGCCTTCCTAATGCTGTTTCCCCTTTCCAGTTCTTCCCAATTTAATCCCCGAGCCACACCACTCATATCCAGTGCTGAAATGTAAACAGTGCTGCCATTTCCTCTTTTTTTTTTTTGTTTAAAACCCGGTGCGTGGCGTACACACCCATTTAGACTATGTACACACTGCTCAGGCACGTCTGACACAACCCCTTCCTTAGCTGTGCTTAGCTAAGGGCAAACACGGGCCACAGAGCTCCAATGAGCTTACAGCAAGCATGACACACCCCCTTATGAAGTCATTCAGCTCTTACACTTGCAATGTTGTACTGCTGCACCTACACGGTTAGATACAAGCTGACACTTTGAAGAAATATGTGAGTCAGTATAACTCCCCTCATTTGCATACCCCAGTGTGTAGGTCATTAGTTACTGGACTAAAACGGACCCTTTCCCCTTGACAACCCATGCTCCCTGTTATTGTTTACATTCTGCATGCCATTGACTTTAATGGAAAAATGCAGAATTAACTTAAATTTGAGTTTTCACATTTTTTTTATTTTTGGCACGATCCTGTTTGCGCGCTACTGCCCTATACTTAAACGGCCAAGATCAGCCAAAAAAAAAGTTAGTTTGCATAATAATTAATAACTTTTTAATGCCAATGGCCTTATATTTAGCCATTGGCATGTCTAATGTACATAATACATGCTTTTTCATGAGCTGTCATGCCTCCGTTTTGTCAGTTGCAGCAATGTACTCAGTTATTTTCTGAATATATTTCTGCACTGACACTGTTCTAGCATGGAGACCTGGCAGCTTGATGAATTGCTAAATCACCTAATTTGCATGTTTTTCACCAGAAAATGAGAGATTTGCATATTTGCCAGTTTTCCATGCTAGAACAGTGTAGGACAGCTCGGGCACGTGAAAACGGCACTATCCTGAATTGCTCGGCGGCCATTTTCCATGCAGGAGCTCCTACACTGTTCCTGCATGGAAATTACAGCTTGCTGAATCCCGGGGTTTGTCTTGACCTTGACTTTATTGTCCAGGTCATGGTTTAAAAGGGCCCTCAGGCCAGTTCACTTACCTGTTTAACAAATGTTGAATATTTAAAAATAAAATAAGTGTCCTTAAAGAATCCTTCTTTGCAGTCTGACAGGTAATAATTTAGTATGATAGCTAAAAACGGTTCCCATTCAGAAGCCTGAAACATCATAAGCCTGAAAATCAAAATCCTGAAACCAAAAGCCTGAAAATTCAGAATCCTGAAAACTCAAAATCCTGAAAGCCCAAAATCCTGAAAGACCAAAATCCTGAAACTCAAAATCCTGAAAACACAAAATAGACATACTGATGTCATTGTGACTTTGCTATTGTTAGCCCTGTGGTGTTAGGTCATGCGTTGGGGTCAGGTAAGTGTGCGGTTGGTTTTATTTTAGGGTTAGGGGCGGTTTAAGTGAGTTAGGGTTAGGGCACAGGTTAGGCATGTATGCAATAGTGACAAATATTGGGGTTAGGGGTGGTTTAAGTGAGTTAGGTTTAGGGCGCGGGTCAGGTGAGTGTGCGATAGTGACGGACCTTAGGGTTAGGGTCAGGGTCAGTTGGTAGATATTAGTGTCTTTATAGTGACATATTAGCATTATTTGTGTTTTCAGGATTTTGGTCTTTCAGGATTTTGGGCTTTCAGGATTTTGAGTTTTCAGGATTCTGAATTTTCAGGCTTTTGGTTTCAGGATTTTGATTTTCAGGCTTATGATGTTTCAGGCTTCTGAATGGGAACCCTAAAAACACAACACGGTGAAAGTCACACAGATACAATGCCAAGTGTTGCTTATCAGATTCCATGATACTTGGACATGTACCTTTATGTAGCTCCTTTGAAATCTACATTTGTTTCTGTACAGTTTCCACTGCAGTCCTTCCTTTTACACCCTGTTTTCTTTAACAACTTCTGAGACTACTGTTGACTCATCAGGTCCATTGTGGTTATGCACTACTGCTGTTGTATGATTTTTTCCTTGTTCTAGTCTTGCCACAGTCATTTGTGTAGACTGTCTTAGTTCTCTTTATGTGTGCCACCAACTTTATATCAGCCATATGTTTCTTCGAGGACTAAGACCTCAAATGTTAGGGAAGAACTCTGCTTCACATAGAAGAGAAACCTGTTCCAGAAAAGAGGTAGTCTGGTGCACATACCTGTCCCTCCAATATGTCTTATTTATGTCACAAGCATTTTTCCAGGTCTTTTGGGTTTCTATCTGTTTCTTTTTTTTAATTTCTCCAAGTCTTTTGGGTTTCTATTATCATGATGCGAATGGACCTATCCAAAAGTCAAAGTATGATTAAAGTTCATGAAATTAGTATTGTTTCAATCTTTGATGTCAGCCAGAAGTGCTCTTCACAGCACCTGCAATGTGCACAGTAAAGACTCCTTCTGCAATTCTTATGGATTGGCAACATATCTAAACACAATTGTATATTCTTTTTATAAGACCTGTTACTCCTACTACTATTGTAACTGTCTGGGTATCTTTCTTGCACATTGCTCTCATGTCTGCCTGCAGATCCTGATATTTTGTGACTTTGACTCTCTCTCTGTATGCAAGACACTGTAGTCACTGGGTGTAGTGATTTCAGTGATCAGTGCTGCTTTTGTCTTCTCTTCATGGATCACTATATCTGTTTTCTCGTGTCTGTCTTTTGAGCTGTTGGTAATGGGTGATGTTTGTATGTGATGTAGACTTCATTATTTTCTATGATGCTTTGTGGCTCATGTTTCCAGTGCTTTTCAGCTACTTCAATACCATAATGTTTGTACAATCCCAGGTGCAACTGTCTTGCCACATTATTATGTTGTTCAGTATACAGTCCTTCTGCCATTAGTATGTCACAGCCAGCAATGAGATGTGCGACTGTTTCCAGTTCTGTTTTATAAAACTTACATTTGTCTGTTTCTTCCACATGTTCAATGGACTTTGTAAGCCAATGTGTGTGTAGCTCACTATCTGAGGCCACCAATATTAACCTTTCATCTTTTGAATTGAATTCACCTCTCCTTAACAATTCCTGCATTCAATGCTGGTCAACATAAGGTTCTTCCAGAAGTTTTCTATACTTATAACTATATTTATGCATTTTCCACATTTCTTGCCTTATTATCTGATCCTTCACCTTATATTCTTTCTTTTGCTTCTTGGCACATTCAGTTTCCACCTGATTTTTATCTACTTCTGGTTTGATTTCCATTCCTGCTTGATGTAGATATGCTTGTGCTCGAATAAGCAAGGAAGTCATCTTAGATTTATTTTCCTCATGTTTCAAAACATTCACTATGTTTGGATTCTGTGAGGTTAGCAGATATGTGTGCAGTACCATGATTGCAGATCTGTACATATAATCAAGTTCAAGGAGGCCCATACCTCCTTTGGAACAAGGAATATATAATCTTAGTATGCATTGATTCTTATAAGTCATTGGGTGAGCATGAAGCATCCTTCTTGTTGTCCTATCTAATCTATCCAACACATTTTGGAGCCACTCTAAAGCTGTAAGTTACAACAGGAAGAGCAAATTGGTTTATAGCTTGAATTTTGTTCCTAGATGTCAATGCCGTTTTCAAGATTAATTTAAGTATTCTAAAATATTCCTTACTAAGTTTTATTTGCATTTGTTCATGTTTTACTGTTGATCCTTATAGGTTCATAGGTTCATAGGTTGGTACTAGGCTATCAGCCCTAGGGCCTATACAAGCCTAGCCATAACAATTCCCTGGCTATTTCTTCATCAATTCCCAAATATTTATACACTCCGTCTTCTATCTGTTTTGTGGATTTGCAGATGTTCTAGCAGATGAGGCTCTAAAGATGCCTTGTATGTCAGGCATAGATCACCCTTCAACAGTGTGTAGGAGATCAAGTACAGGGATAGGGCTTTGAAGCAATTTGCATAGGACATGTTGTTCACACCCTCTATCATTTTAGTGAGGAATCTGTAATAATGTTCCATTTGTTGCATATGTCCAGTCAGGTAAATGCCAAGTGGGCCTTGTACTCAATGAATGGTCTGATGAAGGATGAATAGAGTGGAACAATGACTTCCCTGGACCTAGATGTCATAATTTTGTTTATAAGTTGTGCAACATAGAATGATTTCCTTATAACCACAGATAAATGATTGTAAAAGGCCAGGTCACAGTATACATTCACCCCAAATCCCTGACTATTGGGTCTGTTCTTAGGAGTGAGTTATCAATGAGGTAGTTTCCAGATGTACTGTAGCTGACTTCCCAAAGGATATTATTATGAATTCCTCTGCATTGAGTTTTAGACTGTGGATTTGGCAGCAGTTATTTGTCTGAATCAGTGTTTGATGGAGGATATTAGTATCTTGGGGGATTCTATGACTGCACTTTGTTTACAATCATCTGCAAAAATTGTTAGCCAATGGCCTTTGATGTTGCCCTTGACTTCAGAAAAGTGGATACCAAAAATGAGCAGACCAAGCACAGACCCCTGAATGGCTCCACTTTTTACGAGCCTCTTAGTGGAGAGGGACTGCACTATCCTAACTTCTTGGGTGGTATTTGAGAGCCTCCTATTTATCCAGAGGGTTACCTAAAGTTTTGTACTTAATTCCATAAGTTTGTCTACAATGCCCCATTGAGGTATTGTATCAAATGCCTTGACCAGGTAGGTAGAATGCACCATTTTTCTTTTGTCCACTGCTTTGGTGACCTTCTCAAAGAAGTCCACCTGGCCGATAGGCATGATGTGATCTTAACAAAACCAAACTGAGTTGGATCCAGTGTCTGAAGATTTCTTGTGTCAGTCTAAATCATTCCCATGTTAATTCTTTCCATGACTTTGCATATGAGACTAGTCACACTTATGGGTCTTTAATCACTGGGGTCCATAGATGTCCTGCCCTTGTGTAGACGGATGACTGTTATGGTTCTCCATTTGTACATCACAGTGCCTGTCTCTACTCTGTAGTTAAATAGTGACTCATGTATTTCCAATAGATCATATTTCATGCTATTTAGGAAACATCCTGGAATACCATCTGGGCACATGAATGATGTATTCTTGGCCTTGAAGAGTGTGTCATGGACGATTCAGTTGCAAATAAGGAAACAATCCTTTATAATGCAAGCTTAAGTTGAGCCTACCCTATGATAAAATTAAGATATATACAAATTAATTGCTAATTCATAACAAAAAGGAATGCCTAAGGTTCTTGCCATGAGTTCACTTTGTTATCAAGTAGATAGATTTATGATCTGTCAGTTCCTTTTTATTTTCATCTGCCATATATCTGCAATAAGCCAGAATGATCCTTCTATGCCCGTTGTACATTGCAAGTTCTTATAAAAACAATTATTGGTTATATTACAAGCAAGAGTTCTTGTACAGTATTCAATCATGCCCAGTATTGCAGAATTATCCTGTCTCAATCTGAGTCTTAAAAGCAGTTAAAATGTTCATGTAAAACTCTATTTAAAATGGACAGATATGCACTATCAAATAATAATAATAATTTGTTCATCAATGTTTAACAAAAACATAACAGAAAATAAGAGATGTCACCAACTAACATACTGTTGTTTTCTGCTCCTGCTTGAGTGACATTCTCTAAACACATTCACTTAAACTTTATCTGCATACAAATTATACTGTTTTTGTGCATCCCCACCATCATTATTTTATTTTTTCATACTTTTTAACTAAGTAAATGAAGTGATCCAATGTGTTATGTGACTAGAGGACCTTTCCTATGCAGACAAACATAGTGGTAGACACAGGAACCATAGCCTTTGCTACCAAGTATTCCATAGAGGCCTTATCACCAACTGTACACCGTTTCTTTCACCATTTAATGATGAACCATCTGTTTACTAATTCCACAATCTGGCATGTATTGTTGCCCATCCTTTGCAAGTCAAGCTGCCTTATAGTATTTATTGTCAGGTCCTGCAAGTTATTTTGCTACTGTTTGTTGCTTCATATGTGACATGCATTGATCTGGACACTTTATTTTATATTTCTCTCTTCTGGTAATCTGCTGTTCTTATCCAAAGATGCATATTTGTGCCTATATGGGTTTTTGTTTTAATGCTCATTTGTCACTGGGCTGTGCTTGAAGATGCTACCTATATGGATGTTAAATTCGCTATTACCTGGGCTGTTGTGCATACCTCTAAATTTTGTGGCTCTTACACGATTGATAATGGCACTGTGATTGCCTTCATACTGTTTTATACAGGTACAGTTTTATTTTATGTAACATATAACATGCTGTTCCTATTGTGTGCATTTTCTTTGTCCACTACATATGACACTCCCAGGGATTCATGAAGCTCGGCGCAAGGACGGCGTTAGCCTTGCACCGAATGTGCAGTGTAGAGATGGCGCAGCAGCACCACATGCATATTAATGAAGGTGCACTGCCGCAATGTCCACATGCATAGGAAACGTGTGCGAGTGCAGGGAGCATGTCTAAGCGCAGCACGGAGGCGTGAACATGTCGGCTGCAGACACGCAACCTAAAATGCTGACTAGTACAGCCCGCCTCTAATAGTAATCACTCCTGTCAGTGTCCGTAGATACTGAAATGTATGCAAAGCATACAAGACAGTTTCGTGAACACCAAAATAAAAAGTAAACACAAAGGCATGTAGCTGAATATTGAATCCCCGTCCCTCGAACAAATGGCATTTAAAACCCCATGCCCATAATCCATTGTAGTGTTGATTGTTATACCAAGTGGAAGCGAAACGCAGCATGTTTGCACACTGCTGCCCTTTGCTAAGCCTAGCCCAATGGTTAGAGTTACCACCTGTCCCACTTTGTGAGGGACAGTCCCTCTCTGGGCAGTCGTGTCCTTACCACAAATATTAAAAATGGCAAATGTCCTGCGATTGTAGGACATAATTATGTCCCATATTTTATGTAATAGTTCCATAAAATAGTTAATTCTATATCTAAAATACCTAAATGTTACAAGAAACAGAATAAGCAACTAAACCAGTAAAAGAATAAGCTGTCACTTAAGCATAAAAGTAAAGTACTCTCCTTTGTACTGACCGTGGGTATGTGTCGGCCTGTAAAATCTGATGTGTGTCCCGAAGATGTCCCACTTTGGCCATTTGAAAAGGTGGCAACCCTACCAATGGTCAGACCATTCGCTCAATATCTGCCCATTTGTAGTCCAGGTCATCCCTGTCTGGACAGCCCAAAGATGAATGGGTATTACCCGGGTCTACCTACCATGTCATGAAATATAGGTATTTGCATGTACCTATGTGTGTGAAGTACAGCATGGGGAAGATCAAATATGCCAGGGATGTCCTCACAACCATATTGGTACCAGAGATATATAGAGTACTCAATGTGTTCTGTTGGCTGTGCCATGGGCCATCAACCAGAGAAGGGATGGATGGTGTGTGTGGAATATGGGGGGGGGGGTGAGGAGTAATGTAATAATTCGCCAAGGGGAGACTGGGTCAGATGTACAATAGGTGAACTGGAAGAGTACGAGGGAACAGTGGGTGAATCATAAAGGAAACCAAAGAACATACATTCACATCTGCAATACACCCTGACAGGCCATACTGCAGAATACAATCCCACAAACATATGAACATTAAAATGTGCGATACACATGTACAGAAACGTTACTGGCTCACACCCACATAATGGTCTGACCTGAACTGAGTCATCCATCCACAACACACCTGGATACATAATTGAATACCCATCATCCCCTCCACAGCACCCCCCCCCCCCCGCCTTGCTGAACATCCACCAAAACCACCCTTACTCAGGCTGCTAGCTTGGTGCAGCCATATCTGCACGTAGTGCCCCCTACCCACATCTGGTAGGCAGTTGCACCCTAGGCAGTCTCAGGCTTGCAAACTAGGTATCCCATGCATGCATAACCCTACCACATTTTCGAATAGCCAGCTGAATGGGGTCTGTCATTCGCAATTTTTGGACATCCCTCATGGGATAAGTGTCTGTTCTCAAGATTAGACTATGTGGCATAACACGATGTCCACCCCCATTGACATCTGGGCACTAGGGCTACCACCTGTCCCACTTTACTAGGGACAGTCCCTCTTTGGCCAGTTGTGTCCTGCATAAAAATTGAAAAAATGGCAAATGTCCTAAGATATTAGGACAAACATTTCCTATATTTAATGTAATAGTTGCATAAAACAGTTATTCTGTTTCTGAAACACCTAAATGTTATAAGAAACAGAATAAGCAACTAAAATGCTACAAGAATAAGCATTTATGTAGGCAAAACAGTGAAGTTATGTCCTATGTACTGGTTGTGGGTATGTTTTGCCTTGCGAAATCTGACGTTCGTACAAAACATGTCCCACTTTGGGCATTTGAAAAGGTGGCAACCCTACCTTCCACAAGTCAGATTAGCAGTACCTGACCACAACCCTGCTCAGCCTCCAACCGGTCCTGCAGAACCTACGACCCAGGATTAAACATCTGACCATGATGCATGTCTCCCCACATGCATTATCAGGAATCAATACCTTTCACATGTTCCCATGAAACTTCCCCATAGCCATCTTCTAAATAGTACATGTCCACAAATTGTATACCCTGTCCAGGTTCCTCGTCGTAATGATGCACACAACCCCTGTATACAAACGGTACAGGTACCTCCCGTATGCGGTTGTTCATATACATGGTCATGTATAACTCCAGATATGTAGTCATATATCAGTAAATGTACATACTTAAATTTGCATAGCTACACATCACAAATACATGCATATAAGTAGGAAACCAAAGAACATACATTCACATCTGCAATACACCCTGACAGGCCATACTGCAGAATACAATCCCACAAACATATGAACATTAAAATGTGCGATACACATGTACAGAAATGTTACCAGCTCACACCCACATAATGGTCTGACCTGAACTGAGCCATCCATCCCCAACACACCTGGATACATAATTGAATACCCATCATCCCCTCCACAGCACACCACCCCCCGCATTGCTGAACATCCACCAGAACCACCCATACTCAGGCTGCTAGCTTGGCACAGCCATATCTGCACGTAGTGCCCCCCACCCACATCTGGTAGGCAGTTGCACCATAGGCAGTCTCAAGCTTGCAAACTAGGTATCCCATGCATGCATAACCCTACCACATTTTCGAATAGCCAGCTGAATGGGGTCTGTCATTCACAATTTTTTGGACATCCCTCATGGGATAAGTGTCTGTTCTCAAGATTAGACTATGTGGCATAACACGATGTCCACCCCTATTGACATCCGGGCACTAGGGCTACCACCTGTCCCACTTTGCTAGGGACAGTCCCTCTTTGGCCAGTTGTGTCCTGCATAAAAATTGAAAAAATGGCAACTGTCCTGAGATATTAGGACAAACATTTCCTATATTTAATGTAATAGTTGCATAAAACAGTTATTCTGTTTCTGAAACACCTAAATGTTATAAGAAACAGAATAAGCAACTAAAATGCTACAAGAATAAGCATTTATGTAGGCAAAACAGTGAAGTTCTGTCCTATGTACTGGCTGTGGGCATGTTTTGCCTTGCAAAATCTGACGTTTGTACAAAACATGTCCCACTTTGGGCATTTGAAAAGGTGGCAACCCTACCGTCCACAAGTCAGATTAGCAGTACCTGACCACAACCCTGCTCAGCCTCCAACCGGTCCTGCAGAACCTACAACCCAGGATTAAACATCTGACCATGATGCATGTCTTCCCACGTGCATTATCAGGAATCAATACCTTTCACATGTTCCCATGAAGCTTCCCCATAGCCATCTTCAAAATAGTACATGTCCACAAATTGTATACCCTGTCCAGGTTCCTCGTCGTAATGATGCACACAACCCCTATATACAAACGGTACAGGTACCTCCCATATGCAGTTGTTCATATACATGGCCATGTATAACTCCAGATATGTAGTCATATATCAGTAAATGTACATACTTAAACTTGCATAGCTACACATCACAAATACATGCATATAAGTAGTTGTCAAGTATGTGCCCTATTCATAAATATGTATACTTGCAAATGTATACATATGCCTCTCAGAAACATATGAACAGTAACATGTACTATACATATGTACACCAACCGACTGCCACATATGTTGTGGAATGCCTGTAGTAAAGTCATGTATCACGGATGGTTTAGTGGTAGAACCAGTGACTATGCTGTTCCTGTTCCCAGGTCCAAGCCATGCAAAGGCTGCTAAATTTAAATGATGCCCACAATAATGGCAGTCAGAAATAGGGTGATTATGGGGCCTCAAAGCAGATGTAAGTGATGTAAGTGGGTATGCCCGACAGTAACTGGTGGTTATTCAACAGTATGGGAAATGTAAAAATGCATGTAGGTGTATATGCATGTGAATGTACAGACAGATATATATCCATGAAGAATGAACATGGATACAATAAAGCAGTCATAAGGAATGTGAAGGAAAACAGCAGTGGAACCTCTGTATTATTTAGTGCTGTCATATCAAGCCACCCAGAGGTGAGCAAACCTCCTGCATCCCCAATCACAGGTAGGATGCTAATAGTGGAACTAACTGTGTGCACATGCTAAGTCTGACTTTCAAACAGGTACAGGGCAGTCCCAGTCACCATTTGCACTAGCCAGACCAGAAAACTAACTGAACAGCCTGACCATTGTATGAACGTATGTCCCAGGACTATAAGCTTGGGACATCTGAATATACATGGAGTGAGCCAACATACAGGATGTGTCCAGAGCAGTAGGGAGTGGTGCATGTGTAGTCATGTGGTTTACTTCTGACCAGAGAATGGATTACTGCTGTGTTACTTTTGTTTTGCTGTGCTTGTTCTGGTAACTATGAACCATGGGTATACATGCGAATGAGGCAGCACAGCAGTAGTGTAGTGGTTAGAGCATCCACCTATCAAGCAGACGCTGCCAGTTCGACTGCAGCACACACCATTTATGATGCGTAATCTGTATACGAGCATATCTTGCTAATTTTATGCTGTATAATGATATAATACCATTGAAATGTGAACTGGGGTGATGTATCACAGTAAGAATGCAGAAGGTGTTTGCGTGATGGGAAACGGTGGTTAAACGGAAAACCACTGCCATTAAGTGTTGTACTCACCCTTTGTCCAACGGCCCTTGTTCTGCCCAGCAACACAATAAACCACCTCACCAGGCTTGACGCCAGTACCCTACACATCATAATCAATGTGATTTACCACTAAGCCATGGCAGTTGTACCTAACTCTGATTTATCACAAACATAGCAGACAGCACAGTCATTCAATAGTCTGATCAAAGTAATTAATCATGTCAATGTATATGCATGTGTACGTACACACACACACACACACACACGCATACATATATATATATATATATATATATATATATATATATATATATATATATATACACACAGGACAAACATTAGCACAAAAAAGCATTCATAACTAATCCAAAGGAAAACAGCAGTGGAACACCCGTATTATCTAATGTTTGACATATCAAGCTGGACAGAGTTGAGCAATTCCCCTACATCTCTAAACACAGGTAGAATGCTTACAGTGGAACTAAGTCTGTCCACGTGGTAAGTCTGACTTTCAAACTAATGCAGAACAGTCCCAATCCCCAATCAGACAAGCCTAAAACCACAAGAACACTCTGACCATCATATGAACGTATGTGCCAGGACTATAGGCTTGTGAAGTCGGAATATACTTGGAGTGAGTCAACATGTGGGTCGGGCCTAGAGCAGTAGGGAATGGCACATGTGTAGTGGTGCAGTTTTCCTAACTGGAGAATGGATGCTTGCTATGTTAGTGACATGTTGAGGCATGTGTACGGATAACTATGAACTATGGGTATACATATAAATGATGCAGCTTATGAATAGTGTAGTGGTTAGAGCATCCGCTTAATGAACAGGCATTCACAGTTCAAGTTCGACTATAGCACATATCATTTTCCATGTGGAATGAATGTCATCCTGCTGTAAAACTGACATAATAACATGTAAAAGTGAATTTGAGTATCACATGGGACTTTTAACCAGATCATTTCACTCAAAGGGGTACTGTCATAATGAATAAGGCACAAGTAAGCACAAATAAGCGGCAGTAAACATATATAACAAACAGTAAGCATACGTGACTGCGCTTGTAAGGGTATAAGCATTGCCCAGCATAGGAAATATATATGAGTATGTACAGATGTAATATATATCTATACACACACACATACATATATATATATATATATATATATATATATATATATACACACACACATATACACACACACACACACACACACACACACACACATATATATATATATATATATATATATATATATATATATATATATGATGAATGAACGTTGTAACAATAAAGCATAGACAAGGGATGAGAAGGGAATTAACAGCAACTACAGTATCATAGAGTGCTGTCAGCATATGGCATATCATGCTGGCCAAGAGTGAGAAAAGCACTGCTACACACACCACAGGCAGGATATTACCAGTGAGAGTAACATAGTTGAATTGCTAAGTCTACTTTACACACAGACAGAGGGTAGTCCCTGCTGGGACTACTCAAAAATTATTAAGAGCGTTTAGCCCTCCTACCATTACACAAGCAAGGGCTGGTATGTTCAAAGACTAAATTGTGGGAATGCCTGAGAATATACGAGGTGGGACAACATATGTGTAGGGCCTCTAATGCTCTGGAGAGGGCAATGTTTGGAGGTATGTCATGGCTGCGATAACAAGTGGATAATGGAAGTTACGCATGAAAGCTGAACACGGGTGGGGTGGAGGAACTATGGGTATGAAATTATGGATCCAGGCCTGCCAGGGTTGGATGGCCCAATTCTAATTGGACCACCCTGTGGAGGTCAGTGAGTTCGTAATAGGTATATATGCATACACACATGCAGACCAATATGTAGAAGTACATTCACTGTAACACATGCATTCCATTTGTAGACATAAATAATAGGAATGTGCACATACAAACAACGACAGTAGATGGAATAATAGGCTGTGCAGAAGAGGGACATGATGAAACTGCTAAAATGCAGAGGCGTGTACAGTGTCCTAAGTCAGTGCTGTGCTGACGATAATCAAATGTGAGGGCTTCTCCACACATGGAATCATTCCTGTGATCTGCCCGCTACAGCAACGCCAAGTACTGAACCGGTCTAATTGTAAAGGAAATATGCTGAACACGTACATAATTCCCATGTGTAATGTGTGCAATACTGCATAATCATACATATTAATGAATTGTAGCATCATGTTAATGGGAGTAAGGATGTAACAAAGTATAGAGTCTACTCTTGCCATAAACACTTGCGTGTCCCATGTGGGGCAGCCCAATAATTGCAAATAGTATTCCTTTGGTCGCTCACATCACCAATGTTCGTGGACTAAACATATGGGAGGTCGGAGGATATGTGGAGTGAGTAAACTGATGGGATGGCTCTATAGGAGTAGAGTGTGGCCAGTGTGTAGTGGTGTCGATACACTGGGAAAATGACAGGAGAATGGATGACAGCAGTGTCAGGGAGGCATTGGGATGTGTTTGGGGAACCAGGAGCCATGGGTATATGGGTATATATGCATACGGAGTGGCACAGCAATAGTGCATTCATTAGAGCAACCCCCTAAAGAACAGACATTCTCGTACCGAATCACACTGTATCACATTCCAATTACCATCGGTAATCCGTACATGAACATATTGCAACATCTGTCCGCTGTATAACATGCTAAATACCGATTACAAGATAACTGGAGTGAAGTGTCGGTGTCATAATGAATAAGGCACTAGTATGCAGGTGAAGCATATATAAACACCATTACACATGTGTAAGTGCTTATGCACGGGGAATGTATTGGTTTACAGACATAGATATATAATATATATATATATATATATATATAAATATATATACGTATATGTATAGACATATATATATATATATATATATATATATATATATATATATATATATATATATATATATATATATATATATATATATATATAGATATATATATATATATATATATATATATATATATATATATATATATATATATATATACATATATATATATATATATATATATATACACACACACATATACGTATATATATAAATACATAAATACATAAATACATACATATATATATATATATATATATATATATATATATATATATATATATATATATATATATATATATACATATACATATATCTATGTGTGTGTGTGTGTGTGTGTGTGCATAGATATATAGAGATATACAGCTATGATAGGAAAAAAGCACACAGGAATGACATATGTTCACAGGCTATAGCAATGGAAGTGAGGAGCCCAGGCAAGACACATGACACACGCAGCATGCCCTTCCATCCCCCCTTCCCCACAGCCGGACACGGGAACTATACACACAATCAATGTAAAGTGTCCACTGCTCGCCAGACCACAGGCAGGATACAACTGTGGGGGACACAGTGCACCTGTGGATTCTAATCATGGGACATACACTGGAGCATCCCTTGCGGGACACCCCAAAAATTGGCAAAACAATACAAATGTGATAGATCATCCATCTTGTCTGTGGTGTATACAGACTTGGAATACAAGGGTGGATAACCCTGATGACTCATGGGCTGAGACAATTTTATGAAATGGGTCCCTTGAAGTGGAGAGTGGGCAGCATGTAGTGGTGTGTCCAGAACCACCCAGATCCCAGAGTAAGGATGGGTGCTGTCGAGGAGGCGAGGGTGGGGGAACTATGGGTAGCTGCTTATGGGTCTAGGTGTGCAGGTGTTGTCTGATGTTGGCCAATATGGACAGCCCTAAGGATGCAAGCGAATGTGTTCATTGGGCAGAGGCGTTGCCCAGAGAGCAGCCACACCCACTGCGAGACCCACTAAAGCAAAGTGTAATCTATATGGCAAGGAAGGGAATAACCAGATGTAGACATATATATGTAGAGCTATGTGTGTGTATATCTACCCATAGCAAGATAGAGATATGCTTCTCTCTCACCGTAGTGCGAATGTATACATACAGAGAAAGAATACAGATACATACCCACATATGAATATATACATATGCAGACAACCATAGACCCATATGTCATTAGATTATATACATATTTACATAAATATATATATATATATATATATATATATATATATATATATATATATATATATGTGTGTGTGTATATATATATATATAGATAGATAGATAGACAGCAAGATATGAATATACATGTATGCATACATATGCAGATATGTCTGTATATATTAATGTAAATAAATATATATATATATATATATATATATATATATATATATATATATATATATATATATATATGTTACAGTAAATATGCACGTGTATATAGCTAGGATATGATTCAGCAGTTACAGGTAACATATGTTTACAGGCCTGGCATATGTTGGTGGGAGGTTCAATAAACAAATGTGTAACACGTAGCATCACCCCCCACCCCACTCCCAGCTATGCCGGTGAGACATACAGACACAAAATAAAGGTAAATACACCACTGCTTCCCAGACCACCAGCAGGAAACTACCAGTGGGAGAGATCTGCAAAGTCTACACTTGAAACATAGACATCGATGTCCCTTGTAGGACTCCAAAAATTAATGATCGGAGCCAGGCCCTGTAATGATTTCGCCGACCAGGCGTAGTGGTGTTGTTCTATGTAATCTCAAGACTCCCTCAAATGTGCACGGACCAGTAGGTTGTGCAAGCCTGATAAAACATGGGTAGACACAACGTATGACATGTGTCCCGACACAGGGAGAGTGGGCAGTGTGTAGTGGTGTGTTTATCCCCCACCTGTGCCCACAGTAAGGATGAGTGCTGTAAAGGAGTGGTAGGTAGGGGAACTATGGGTATGCGATTATGGGCCTAGGCGTGCAGGTGTTGGCTGGCAGAGCTGTATTAGGACCGGCCCATGAATGTAAGTAATATTCAAATGTGGGAATAGCAGATGCCCATACCTCCCAAACCCTAAGAGCACATCCACTGGATAGACTGTAAACCATTGGGGGAACACATAGGGACCATACCACTGAACTGTCCCCGATTACCAGGGACATCCATGATTATGACTCAGAATCTAACTCTGTCCCACCTAAACCCTCCTAGAACTAGTGATATTAGGAGGAAAGGTGGTGGAATACAAGTAATGAATAATGACAACTTGTAAGAGTCATAAACAGCATGTAGCTCAGACAATATGTATGAATACATATGCTCTGGGTCTGTCAATGTGTCAGGTTAATAGCAACAAACTTCTAAATGTGTCCCTGACATTGTTATGCAGTGTCCCTGATTCAGAGTTCATTCTTCCCCATTCGTATGAGAGGTCTGGTAGTGACAGAAAGCGCATATTCTGCTGATTACCTTAGAAAGATGATAGAATAATAGGTTAGGGTTACCACCTGTCCACCTTTGCGAGGCACAGTCCCCTTTGGGCAGTTGTGTCCTGCAAAATAATTGAAAATATGGCAAATGTCCTGAGATTTTAGGACAAAGATTTCCTATATTGTCTGTAGTAGTTGAGTAAAACAATTATTTTGTATCTGAAACACCTAAATGTTATAAGAAACAAAATAAGCAACTATAATGCTACAAGAATAAGCTTTTATTTAGGCAAAACAGTGAAGTTCTTTCCTTTGTACTGGCTGTGGGTATGTTTTGCCCTGCAAAATCTGACGTTTTTAAATAAAAGTACCACCTTGGGCAATTGAAAAGGTGGCAACCCTATAATAGGTATGTGGTAGCATGACTCGGCCGATGGATGTGGGTCCCAAAACCCAATTACTTGGCTGTATTGAAGAGTCTCAGTTCTCATGTATCAGCCAGAAGGGAGCAGATTGTAAGAGGAACACACAAATAATATGAATAAATCACTGGACAGGCCGCCGATTCCATACAGTCGAACGGCATGCCGTCACCTAATGGGCAGCCATTCCCGATACTGTAGGCATGCAATCCAATGTAACAGGCATCATAAGGTAATATTGTGGTCCTCGCTTCAACCCAGGGGTGTAAGTGTCAGATGCAAGCACCAATGTTGGTGCATTTGCAAGTGGGGGAGCGAGCGAGTGTAAGCCTGTTTGGCTACCAGTATGTGAGTACTGCACTGGTAAAGCAATGTAGAGGCTAACCGAGGGTAAGAAGCTGTAACCAGAGGTTAGCATTGCTTAACACCGCACAAACCCATGCACACCCGCTCACAACTGCTTTAATGTGCCTTACTCCCTCCGTATCCAATGGCCTTGTTCTGCCCTGCAACCAAATAAATGTCCTCTGCAAGGCTCGGAACCAGGACCCTGTACACACAGCTAATGTGATTTACCATACGCCATGGCAGATATACAGACAACGGACAGTACCACAAACATATCATACAGTGCAGTCATTCAACAGTATAGGAATGTATCCCATCATGTAGATGTATATATATGTATATATAGATGTATATATATGACACGGTTATAAATAGAACATGCTGGAGGGACAGATTCATCACCCAGAGACTCCCTATGCTGTGAAACAAAATCCTGGTACATGTGAGGCAGAGCACCTCTCTGGCCTTGTTCAAGAGGAATCTTGACCAATGGATGGGAGATTGCGGATATACCCTAGGGATTACTTCAGTGTCACTTCTTGACAGAGGCACAGAATAATGATAGGCATAGTTTTTATTCAAACTAAAGGGGTGGCGAAAGCCACATAACTATGGGCTAGGCTTATAAATGCCCTTGGGCAGATAGCCTAGTATGAACCTATGAACCTATATGTGAGTGTTTATGTCCAGCATATAGGTACATACATATATAGAGATATATCAGGAACATACCATGTGGCAACAAAGCATTACAAATGAATGAAACAGGAAACACCAGCGATGCCTGTATAATGTAGTGGTGTTGTTCTATGTAATCTCAAGACTCCCTCAGGCAGACATGTGTCATTCATACATGCAAACAGTTGTATATTGGCCGTATACATCATTTGGTGCATGTAATGTACATTAACACAACAGTACCTGTCCAATCATTTTGTGTGAACAGTACTCTTGCAAGGTGCTGTGTGCAACATCAGCATCATGATAAAGGTAAATGGGGTAACCATAGAGGGACCGGTAGTGTTGTGTGTACAATGGGGTCATCCTCATCACGTGTACCTGGACCATTTAGGAGTGATGTGCATACCAGGATCGTGCACCTGAGGGACAGGTGTGAGGATAACAGGAGTATGTTGTGATGCATATTACAAGGGTTACATGTGTCCAGTGGGCATGTGTGTAAAATGGGCAGCTATGTATAGGGCAGATGTTGTCCTAGGAGCTGATTGGCCTTATGTTTCTGTAGGGTGAGAGCCGGATGTAGGAAAAGGAGAGTAGATATGGCTGTGGAGGATAGGAAGGGTAGGGTCACACACAAGACAGCATACAGGGTTGGTATATGACACATGTGGGGGGACCTCGGACGGGGATGGGTGTTCGGCATTCACAAGCCTGTGGGAACAGTGGGACGGAGGTCCCCAGCCATGGGCAGCCACCACTGCACCTAAACAGCTGCAAAGGAGGCAGTGCACGGGGCTGTCCAGGTGGGGCAGCATCACCCTGTTAATGTGACACTCCATCCTTGAGCTTGCGTATCTGGCTTTGGAACCCCATATTGAGCCCTCAATGCAACACGTCCAGGACCGCACGACAGCAGACATGTACCTGCCTGGTCATACTCCCAGGGGGACATGCCCCATCCTCAGTGGTGGTACCACCAGAAGGTGGTGCAGAGCCAACAGAGGTTAATGTCCAAGGCTGGGCCAAGATGTGCTGGTGCCTGGTGCCATGGTCAGCTGAAGTGGGACAGGAGGTTCTGCCGGGACCTCCCAACTCATTCAGCCTATGGTGTTGCAGTTTAAACCCACATATGGCTTAGTGATAGATAACAGCATACAGGATTACCTACAACAGTATGTATAGATATCACCATCAACCCAACACAACAGATGGTATACATTTGCAGATGGAGCACAACACATGCGTATATACTGCATGCCATCTGTACAATGTGGAGTAGACGTGTGACTGCAGCTATTAACAGTTGCCCATTATTGGCTTGTCACTGGGAACCCCAGACAGTGTCTGTCATTCCACTGTTTCATGTGACATATGTCCAGTCAGGGATACAATGGCAGTAACACATCCCTATCATCATGTACTGCCTGCAATCCTCACACTATGCTCCTGCTGTGCATAGATATGTGTTCAGTGTGTAACACAGGAAACAAATGATTCCACACACTGACCAGTTCACAGATGGCCCTACAGATGGGGGTCCCTCATGAACAGAGTAATGTCATGTCTGTATTAAAACATACAGAAAAGCCATTACCACACACAACATGTCAAACAGGCAGTAGTCTCAATGCAGCATAGCTACACTTACATGCTGTAGTCTTGTGTGGCACATCACCCTCTTGCCTTTAGGCTATTTCCCACAGAGTATGATGTTTGAGGTACATCTAGATATAATCTGTGATGCTGTTTTAAAACATCACATCCAGGTACCACTCACAGTGACTGTCATGGCCAAATACCAATATGGTTTTCCTAGATAATGTACTGTGTTTATCATGCAAATGGCTATGGGAACACCATCGTAGCTGTTCCACATGCAATCAGCTAGAGGAGGACTGCAATAGGTGCAGAGGCCATCACCTGATCATGTCCATCACTTACAATACACATACTGCTGCTGAGCAGGTGTGCACCTCCACATCCACCAGAGAGTGTGTGGGTGGGACAGGCAAAGTACACCAGAGAAGGGCTTGGAGACTTAACCCTAAGCATCATCTGCCACATACCTAATAGTACAGGGGTCAAACCTGTGACTGACTAGTCATTACTATTACATGTGCATGACGTTACTACATGTGCCACAAAGCCGACATGTTGCTGTGCTGTATGAGCATATATGTGTGTAGGTGAGAGACATCTGCAAGAGAGATATAGTAGACATACATTAGGTGTGGCACACATGGCTGTCCAAGTGAACGGATACCATTGTCACCACAACCACACTCTCTAATGGACTCACATTGACATGCTTTGTCAGGGCCACAAATACACAACCTAACTACTTAGTTTGCCACACTGCAGTAATGCACAGGACTACATGCACCACAGGGGATATCTGGAGGTTCTATGGGCTAGGGCATGTGAAAGTGTTTGACATCTGTTGGTATGCCATTGAGGGTTATACTGGGAGTGACTGTGGTTGGGAGCATCATAACCCACACGCAGATACAAGGTGCCAGTACTGACATGCATGTATGCATTGCTTCATGGGTGTGTAGTGGTTGGCTGAACAAGATGGCTATTCAAGGCTAGGTGAGGGGTAATCCTTGGCATCGCATCACCCGACAATGGTGTGCAGTGCGGTACAGGGGTGTAGTGTCTGCAATGTCTCACACAGATGGGTACTGCATGATCTGCCCTGACATCCTGGTTACCAATGTGTATGGCCATATCTTTGCAATGCATGCCATGTCTGTGTTTGATAGTCCTTCACATGAACATTGCCTGGGATGTGCATGTCCTGCAATAGTGTACAGTGACATGTACAGGTGTACCTGGTTTGGCAGGCACATGTTGTGTACACAGACAGTTATCCCCCTTTATGCCAATACTGACCTGGTGTGGTGAAACCTGCTTATAGTGAGCAGGTCGAACCTGAACCTGCATTGATAGTATGATACAGGTATTCTCTGGTGTCAGTGGCATTGGTCAATACAGGGCACATGTGTATGGCATTGTATGGCCTCTGTGGATCACATTTGATGGCACCACATATGTTGCAGGCATTAAGTGGAGAACATAGTGAAAGCACAATATCCACAAATATGTGCCTACCGTACCACTGTACAGGGTGCCATGTCCTCTGCAGCCCACTGCATTCACACTATGCCTACTATCTGTCATCAATTTGCATGGCACTAGCAACATAGCGGGATATCCTAGGCAAGTGTGTTTGTGTATGGCACATGGGTGCAGGACATATACCGGGTACTAGTAGGGTTGCATACTTTGTTCACCAGACTTTTTGCCAGATGTAGGGTTATGGCTTGCCAACACAGTCCCATGGCTGACTGACAGCTGTACTCCCCGTGAGGTGGCCAATGTGTCATAAGACAGACACCATATAGTAAAACTACAAAATCTGCTCCCCAACATGTCCAGTGGTTAGACACTCACAGCCACCTCTACACAGGCTCTGACAGTTAAATACACACACTTGCCATGTCCTGTATATGAACCCCTACCAACCATATCACAATGCAGCAATGCGCTTTTATGGCACCTGCTACGGTGAATACTGGGTTATAGAACACCTACAGTTGTATATCTAGGTGGGTGACAACAGCAGGATTGACAAAGGTGGTCATGTGATTTGTACAGAGAGTGCATACTCTACAAAGCACTGTACTTGTCTCATGCAGGCAGGCGCACAAACAGTTGGCAAATCTGGGATTAGAACACTGACCTAACTACTTTACCACACTACAGCATTACGCAGTTAAGGAATGCACTACCGAGATTACTGGGTCACAGTATTCCCAGAGGTGTATTTCTAGGTGGGTGACATCATCAGCCTTGCCAAAGGTGGATATAGGAATTGTATGGAGTGTGAGCAGTCTAAAAGCATTATTTGGTCTTCAGGCAGATGGAGACACACACACACACACACTTGACAAGTCTGGGATTAGAACACCGACCTTACTACTTTATCACACTACAGCATTATGCAGTTACAGAATGTGCTACCGAAATTACTGGGTCACAGTATTCCCAGAGGTGTATTTCTATGTGGGTGACATCATCAGCCTTGCCAAAGGTGGGTATAGGAATTGTATGGAGTGTGAGCAGTCTAAAATCATTATTCGGTCCTCAGGCAGACAGAGACAAACACACACACACACTTGGCAAGTTTGGGGTTAGAACACTGACCTAACTATTTTATCACACTACAGCATTATGCAGTTACAGAATGTACTACTGAGTTTACTGGGTCCTAGAACTCCCAGAGTTGTATTTCTAGGAGGGTGACATCATCAGCCTTGCCAAAGGTGGGTATAGGAATTGTATGGAGTGTGAGCAGTCTAAAAGCATTATTCAGTCCTCAGGCAGACGGAGACAAACACACACACACTTGGCAAGTCTGAGATTAAAACACCGACCTAACTACTTTATCACACTACAGCATTACGCAGTTACAAAATGTGCTACTGAGATTACTGGGTCAAAGCATTCCCAGAGGTTTATTTCTAGGTGGGTGACATCATCAGCCTTGCCAAAGGTAGGTATAGGAATTGAATGGAGTGTGAGCAGTCTAAAAGCATTATTCGGTCGTTAAGCAGATGGGACAAACACACACTTGACAAGTCTGGGATTAGAACACCGACCAAATTACTTTATCACACTACAGCATTACACAGTTACAGAATGCGCTACCAAGATTACTGAGTCACAGCATTCCCAGAGGTGTATTTCTAGGTGGGTGACGTCATCAGCCTCGCCAAAGGTGGGTATAGGAATTGTATGGAGTGTGAGCAGTCTAAAAGCATTATTCAGTTCTCAGGCAGACAGAGACAAACACACACACTTGGCAAGTTTGGGGTTAGAACACCGACCTTACAACTTTATCATACTACAGCATTACGCAGTTACAGAACGTGCTACCAAGATTACCGGGTCATAGCACTCCCAGAGGTGTATTTCTAGGTGGGTGACATCATCAGCCTTGCCAAAGGTGGGTATAAGAATTGTATGGAGTGTAAGCAGTCTGAAAGCATTATTCAGTCCTCAGGTTGAAGGGGACCAACACACACAAACACACACTTGGCAACTCTGGGATTAGAACACTAACCTAACTACTTTATCACACTACAGCATTACGCAATTACAGAACGCATTACCGTGATTACTGGGTCACAGTATTCCCAGAGTTGTTTTTCTAGGTGGGTGACATCATCAGCCTTGCCAAAGGTGGATATAGGAATTGTATGGAGTGTGAGCAGTCTAAAAGAATTATTCAGTCCTCAGGCAGACAGGGGCAAACACACACAAACTTGGCAAGTCTATGATTAGAACACCAGTATAACTACTTTATCACCCTACAGCATTACGCAGTTACAGAACACGCTATCAAGATTACTGGAGCATAGCACTCCCAGAGGTGTATTTCTAGGTGGGTGACGTCATCAGCCTCGCCAAAGGTAGGTATAGGAATTGTATGGAGTGTGAGCAGTCTGAAAGCATTATTCAGTCCTCAGGTTGAAGGGGACCAACACACACAAACACACACTTGGCAACTCTGGGATTAGAATACTAACCTAACTACTTTATCACACTACAGCATTACGCAATTACAGAATGCATTACCGTGATTACTGGGTCACAGTATTCCCGAAGTTGTTTTTCTACGTGGGTGACATCATCAGCCTTGCCAAAGGTGGGTATAGGAATTGTATGGAGTGTGAGCAGTCAAAAATCATTATTCAGTCATCAGGCAGACGGAGAAAAACACACACACATCAGTGGTAGGAACAGAACACCTGCCTATCTACAGATCACTATTACAATACTACATAGTTATGAGTCGCACCACACAGACTACACATTTCAAGGTTGTCATTATGACCTTCTAGGAATGTGGACATCAACAGGGATGCTGGCAGTTAAGATGTACATACCTGTGAACCTGTGTGTTTAAAGTAGGAATCCATCCTAACATGGAGTATGCCCATCTGTGGAATGGATGACTACTATCACTATACAGGGTTACAATGGCCATGCCCATACACATAGAGGCACATAACTGACACAAGGTGTCACTGGGCATGCTCACACACTTAGTATTACAAGGCTGTTTGGACTGCACTATGTGTCCACCTACACAGGGGTATACTGGGCATGCTCATACACTTAGTAGCACAGGGCTGTCTGGGATGCACTCTGATTCTAAACACGGAAGGCCACAGAGGCCATGCTATTACAGTTAGACATAAAGAACACATTGTAATGGACTCTGGTGTTAGTAGTTGTCATTGTTAGCAGGAACGCTGCACTACATATATCTGACACCGGTCTTATACACAACGTCTGCTGCTGTCTGTCACCTTAGCTGTACCATTCTATACCAAGCACAATACTACCACTCACAGTGATGTCTTGCTAGGAGTGGCAACTGCTTGACCAACACAATGAGTCAGTGTCCTGTTGTAATTACAAGGTTGTCCAGTTTTTGTCATTCTGGGATGACATGACTGAAAGTAGACAGGCCTTTGTCACATATCACATGCATCCATGATTCAAGAGAGTGGGGATAATATCTAAGTTGCATTCACCCATATAGTGCCATTCCAAGGCAAGTGCCCTAAACACAGGATAACACCCTGACACCTAGAGGACAACTGCAATTGTATGCTTATGCTAACCAGTGCTAGATGTGTAGCGTCCGTAATCACAGCTGCTCACTATATATCCAACAATGGTGAGTACTGACATATGTGCAGTGAGAAACACCTGGCTGAAGGCTCTGTAGTGCACAATAGCACTACCACCATATACCTCAAAACCAGACATGTGGACCATAACACAGGTACGGACCTCTCCAGTTGGTGGTGTCCCCACATACATAAAGGCTACTCACATGTACTGACCAGTACTCCCACAAAAGGCATCACAGATGGGTCAGATGCAGGACACAGTGTCAAAAGCTGCATTCTAGGATGTAACCCTCAGACACCACCATACCCTCGGACCACCAACACACATCCATACATGTGGTAGAACATATAATAGTACACCACCATGTGACCCATGACCAGTGGACTGTACCAAGCTCTACATCAACTGTGCAGAGTACCCATGTACTGACACAGTTGCATCATGTGTTATGCAATGCAATGATACCACTGTCTGTAACCAGGCCAGCTGTACACATACCAAGGGCCCTCTGTTATTTACAGCATTAACAGATGACTGTTGCTGTACACCAGTAAACACCTTCTTGTTTGGATATGACATACATGTACCTGCCCTGGATATGTACATGCCACACACATACAACATATATGTAAATAGCATAGCTGTTGTTGTCCTTTGTGCAGACATGTGGCTACAGCCATTACACACATGCACATGGAATGTAGGTCCATGGCTGCTAAATGCTAACAGTACATAAAGTGTGATATCAGTGTTGACAGAGGTAACATTCTCTCTGTACTGGTCACCCATTGCACCTATCATATCATACAAGAGTCCATGTGTCATGTATGTCATTACACATGTCCACCAATTGCAATGCCTACAAACATGCCCAAATGACAGGATTGTAGGACCTACACACATGTACATGTAGTGGTGTGCATTCAGATAGCATGTGTGTGCAGTTGCTGATGTATGCAGGTGACGTGTGTCTTAATACATCATGCAGTTGCAATGCAGCCTCAACATTGCCAACTGTATATGGTGATATGCTGAAAGTACGGAAAAATGTACCTCAGGTATGGACAGATGTGTGGACATAACTAAGTGGTTGGGCATCTTTGCAGATGGATGTTTGCTGAGGGCAGCTCACAGGTGTGGCACAAGCGGTCCTATAATAACCTGTGTAACCGCTAAGCAATGTTTTTGTTAAATCAAGGGCAACACACACAACATAGACAGTGGTCAGGGTGACACTGAAGGTAAATCACTTGACACCTGTAACAGTTAAGACCTCCCATGTGCATATATCAGTTGCCAAAGGAAGCATCAGTACACTTTGTAATGCATGCAATACTGCTGTAAGCCAGTCAAACATATAATGAGATAGGCAGGTGTTTGATTCACAGTACTCGAATGTGTGGTTGCATGTGTGTCCATATATGTCACATATTGTGGGGAATACATCCCAATTGTTACTCACTCTCCTGTACACTGTTGTAGACATCTGTACAGACTGCAATGTAGAAAGCAGGACATAGGCAGGGATGTGTATCTCACACATGTGACGTAACTGTATGTGCGTGACATAGGTGTATTCAATAGTGAATGCCACAGTGTGTGTGTGTGTGTGTGTGTGTGTGTGTGTGTGTGTGTGTGTGTGTGTGTGTGTGCATGTATGTATGGCTGTCTGGTCCCTGGAGTGAGGATGTATGTTACCATAGTGAACTGATAAGACCCCTCCTCCCATCCAGGTGATGCAATCTACTATCCATGTTGATGTCCCCGATCTTAGGCCATACTGACTACCTGTACATGTGTATTCTCTGTGGCACATCATGTAGGTGCTCAGTACTGAAATGATGATTTGCACATAGGCAGGGATCCTCACCTCAACACTAGCAACTGTGTGTGTGAGTGTGTGTGTTACTATGTCAGTGAATCCGTGAGTGTGTGGGTGTGTTACTGTGTTACTGAATACATGTGTGTCAATACCTGAATGGGTGGGTGCAGTTGTGTGTTCGCATACTCTCTTGGGAATGTGTATTACTGCTTCCAAATGAGGCATCACACTTCCCACTGGCCTCTACCCTTGTCATCAGCTAGACCACTCCCTTACCTCACCACTCTATGTAACTGTACCTGTGATGTCACCCAGTATGGATGTAATGTCTGTAGCCACAGTAGCTTAATACACAGCTATCATGCTATTGGATCAGTAGACGTGTTTGGAACGTGGAACATTCTAACTGTGATGTGGAAGCTACAAGGTACATGCTGGCATTTTCATACATACCTGTGAGTAGTCCACATTTACATATGGGACACTAACTGCAAACACTGACATCCACTGGCACATGCAATTAGACCTGAAGGAGGAAAGCAGAACATCATGACCAACATGCAGTTACTGTTGTTACACAAGACACATACTTTAACAGTACGAAATGCATTGTACACCTGTACTACATGGTATGTCTGCTGCCTGTCAACAGTACGCAACAATTATAAAATACACTTATCTTCCTAGTCTGTTCACCTTGTGCATCAGACCATATGTCCCTGCACCGATGGTGTGGATGACAGGGATGCGGCACAGGCGTCATCATATGCACAGGGTGATAATGTTTGCCAGAGGCCTAGGCTGCACCATTGGATGACATCATGTGTGTGGGTTAGGGCCTTTGATCTAATTGTGCATGTGTGGATGTTATGCATGTGTGTGTTGCAGTGCCCTACATATGTTTCTGGTGTGTGAGTGTATGTATGCACACAGTTCTGGCATGTGTCTGGTCTACACAGGAGTATTATTGACAGTTGTAGACTGTACAGGCCAGGATTTACAGGTCACAGTGTCCGGCCATGACCACATGACCTGTGCCTGCTAGGGGTTGCACGGGCACTACCAGGCAGAGGTGCAGATTGGGTACTGTCTGATGACACATGTCCTCTGGAACAGTGTCCCTGTTGGGACCGTCCAGGGCCACGTGCATGTGGCCTGCTGTGTCATGGTGTGGACAGCACAGCACCAGCTGCACTGCTGTTGCTACCGCCACTATGGGAGTGGGCATGTAAGGTAGTTCGTTCATGTAGACCTGAAACAGGTGATGTAGCAGGCTTACATCCACATGCCCGATGCCTCACTCCTACCAGATGTTCCAACACAGACAGCTCATGATCACGGATTGTCATGCCACTGATCTTCTCTGTTGTGCTGTTCAGCACATGCTTGTGCCTCCATTACAGCCTGAAACATGCGTCTGGTGACACCAGCTGCTGTGCTCTGTCTTGCAGGGGCATGTTGGCCAGAGGTCCCCTTATGAGCAACACTGGCCACGTGCCTGTGTGGGGCATCACCAGTCAGTTGGCTGACACCATGGTGTGCAGGCAAAACTTCCATAGCCCCCACACTTTCCTGTTCCAAGCTACCACATGCCAACTGTCCTTCCTCTATGGACACTGGTGTTGGAGTATGTGTAGGCATGAGAACTGTGTGTGGGGATGAGGGGGATATAGGTGGAATGGCAACCAATGGCACAGATTCAGCCCCTGACAACCCTGCCTGTGCCTCAATCATACGTTCATCATCACTGCTAGAGTCTGTGGGGACACTAACATCAGATGGACCGCAGGAGAGGAACGTACCTACATCACCTGTGAGGTGCAGACAAGAACTGTACATTACAATCTATACAATAGACACAGACACACACAGACACACACACAGACACACACATAGACAAATGCTATAGCACCCAACATGCATGTGATATGGCAGAAGGCATGCAACATGCATGTGATATGGCAGACGTCATGCAGCTCAGACAATAATAGTGGTAGTTATCATACATCCCTGGGTTGCACACAACAGCATGCATGTGTCATAGCAGAAGGCATGCAGATTACACAATCATAGTAGTAGTTAGCATACATCACTGTGTTACACCATGTAGACCAGCACAGGTCAACAGTACACCTGCCTAATGTTTGGCATATGATCTTAACAATCACATGTAGTATGACATGTGATCTGCTGATGTGTGCAATGACATGCATAAATGTTTAACACAATGGTGTCCTGTCAAATATACAGTGGAGTAATGGTGTCCCAATGCAGTGTTGTCTGTCCGCCCTACAGATATACTGCACATTTAGCTGATGTGCATGGCCATTGCAGGGAATCATGAAGTGTCTCTGTTGCTATACAGTGTGAGTTACAGACACAGTTCATAGCCACGGCTGTGTTCAGATACAATACATATATACTGTGGAATGTGACCCACGTCACTGAGGTGTATACACACTAACCATGATGTGGGATGTGTGACACAGGTCACTGAAGGGTATACGGATGACACCTCTACACATTTGCAACCATATTGCTGCTGCCTGGCATCTATGGCCAGACATGGCAAACTCATCGCTACACCATGTTCCACATGACATCTGTGTACCACACACACACACACACACACACACACACACACACACACACACACACACACACACACACACATGAGGAGCAAGGATGACATTGATGTCTGACACCAGCAATGGGAATGTTCTGTATATGTGGGCTGATGTGTATACTGTACAGGTGACTGCTGTCATGTCGTGGCACACTCAAGATGTTCAACACATCTTATGTGGTGGATTGATGTCACACCTACACAAGATGTGCACAGGCCTGAAGGATGTCTAGTGTTCCACATCTGCAATATAGCCATTACACAAAGGCCATAGTTGGACCATGGGGAACCATTGTACAACAGGATGTACACACAAGCATATCACATCTACTGTGTGTATTGCTTCATGTCTCTGGCCATCCTCCATGGCCATGTGTGTACATGTGTTGGCCAAATGATTGTGACGGGCATCTATTTCACATGTCTGTGTTGTCCCATATGACATACACCCATAGATGTCATATGCTCCACTGATGACAGGGTTATGCAGACAAAGGGTGGTATGTCTGGTATGTGAGATATGTTTTTCAGGATAGTTAGGCAGTGTTGCAGCCAGCCCACTAGATGTCATGCACATGTCAGATAGCACATCACATTGTGTGACATTCATAGCAGGGGTTTGATCCACACCGGTGCATCCTGTGGGCTGGCCATACTCCAGCTCACTGTGAAGTACTGTTTGTATTCCCCACATGTGTAGTTCTGATCTGTAGTACATGTCCCTACAGTGAACAGCACCTTCACCGTTGTATGCACAGCTGTCCGCACATCTGACAATGATAATTTGTGAGGTTTCATGTCGGTGTTTCACATAGTTTGCATGTATTGCACATGGGTAGCCATTGTGATGCATTGCAGGTCTGACCTGTATATTGTGACAGGACCATACATTATGTGTCCATGTGGTAAATGGACACATGGCAGCTAGATCTGTGCATGCCTGATAAATAATAACAGTCTCACCTGCAATGGGCTGCTGTCGCAGCGGAATGCCAGCGGTACCTAAATAGGAGTAACACAGCAGTATGATCATTATTCACACCTGTATGATAGCTACCAGATGCAATGTGCATGTTAACACATACGCCAGTACAATAGACGTTACTATGGAGTATGCACATGTGTGCATACACAGAGTAGCATACTATAGTAGGCGGCATGTGTGTATACATGCCTTGCATGTGATGTTACATTACATATTGCACAGTGACACATGTAACTATATGGACTATAGTTGTTATAGGCACAATAGTGACTTACCAGGCAACTCCAGGCTCGGTGGTTGAGAGACACCCACCTCCATGATATCGGCTAAGGCTTGTGGATGTTGTTCTGCAGGTGTCCCCAGGTTGACTAGTAGCTCCTCGGTACGTGTGAGTGGGAGCTGGGTTGGTGGCCCACCACCTGTTGCACCTTGTTCCCTGGCAATTGCATTCGCATGCTGTTTTGCCCATCTAATGAGGTCTCTACATTGTTTGTGCACCTGCTGGTATGTGCGGTTGTGGCCACCCACATCATTAACACTCTTGCAAAGTTCCTGCCACAGGGCATCCCGCTGCTGTGCATCCTGTGGCACATTGCTGAACAGGACATCATGATTGTCATGTAGGTATGGGATGAGGGCCTCATCCTCCAAGTGGGTATAAGGTGGTAGCATTGCACACGGCATACCTGAAAGACATAATGATGGAGACAGGTCATAATAACTCACAGAGACATACAGAGCAACAGCTGAACATACATGTGTATCACATTTATTACGATTAAATAGTTGTATTTGCAAATCTACATGACACTGACACCACTGACATGTTTGTGTCACACACATTTGACACTCAATAGGGATTGGATATTATCACCATATATGTGTGTGTGTCACCTGATTACATTGCTCATACTCCATGTGGATGCTGTCTTGATGTGGGCATGTCTGTCTGCCTGTACCGGTGTTCTTACCTATCAGCACATGGCTGGATGTGTCCACATTAATGCAGTCGACCTTGATTCTGTGTATATGTCATATATAAAGACTCACTTGCTCACGGAAGGTTTTACATGTATGTGTTTTGTCATATACATCTACACGGCACTGTACAGCAGTTCAACATCCTGCCATGTATCACCTGTGTTGCACATATGATACACATGGGACACTGGCTAGCCAGATGGTATTTGCAGGGATGGATATCAACTATAGCATGTACAGTAAAGTCAACTAGTAGGCTATATGCCCTGGGCCATGTATGAATCTAGGATGAAAGGTTACCTAGCTGTAGCTGACAGGCGTGTTTCTGGGGCCAGGTGAAGCAGTCCCACATAACTGATCCACGGGGTTAATGATACATTTACCATGCGATCATCACATCATGTCTGAGAGGGGGGGGCAATTTGCAGCTTTGCTAGACAGGAATGCATAGAATGGCATGAGTATGGAAAGTGTATGGGACAAGGATCTGTCCAGCATGTGGTGATCCTAGTACTAGGAAGGTGGATGTCCATGAAGTATGTGCTTGAGATCAGGATGTGTATGTGTAGCATGTCTAACATCACTGGGTTGGACATGGCTTTTTTCAGGGTAGGCATCATGCATACTTAGTGGAGATGGGGATTGGGAAGGCTTGTGTAGGCCATCTGAACATGGCCAATACCCCTTAAAGGAAATATGTGATCTGATATGGGTCACTTGAGTGTTGAGTATGGCTGGACAATGATCTCTATATTCATGGATGGCACCCTGTCATGATTAGGGTTGCCACATACAACTACCTGACAGGTGTGGTGATGTAACTATCACAGGAAATACAACTGCCCAGCTGCATCCCTTACACACAGTGTCCATTATGTTGACCGCTGCCTAGGTGGTAGTTCATGGGTACAGGGTTATTAACATAGAGGTGACAATGCAATATGTAGCTGTCAGATTGTGCCCATATGTCACACACCTCACCCACAAAGCCCCTTTTGTATGTTGTCCACAACACTCTGACTCAGCTATTGCTCCTAGGTCTAAGTAATTTGTATACTTCAATAGGCAGATGCCTTCTGTTAGTCTGTGTGGTATAGACTACAATGAGGGTGAGTACAATGAATTAACCCTGTCTTTCTGTAGCTGGCACTGGTGTGATGTGCATGTATTATTCAGACACCTTCTGTAGTGTTGGTTCTGCCAGCAGTCCCATTGCAAAACACTCCTATGACATAGAAATGTACATCTAGTATACTGAGTGTAGGTGGAACACAGTATGGGAGATGATGTCCTATGACCTGACAAGGTTATGATATGCAGTGTGAAATCAACCATACTGTCATCTACATCTGTACTGCTGACATCAAATAAGTTGATCAAGGTTCATGGCCTTTCAGACCAGACTCAGCAGGGTAGTAGTGCAGTACTTCCCATTATCAGTGGTGTCTCCCCCTTTGTGGGTTGTGATACCTGTTGGTGTGCACCATTCAGTGTGTACACAGCCTGACATGAAGCTATGTTTTACATGATGTGTATGTGGAGGGCAACTTGTTTTGCCATATGTGTATTATACAACCTGGGATGTGGACAGGTCCCATGAAGCCTGACTGCAGCTTGTACCTGCATAGTTGTGGTTACAGGGCTCTGTAGTATACATGGATATATGATTGTGTACCTGTTGGGGGGGCAGTGTATTTATGTTATCCAATAGCCTATCTGGATTGTTTATTCATGCTCAGAACTTGTTCAGAACTTGTAAGCACTATGTAAGCTACTAATTACTATAGCAGTCAATCTTCCTCATTACCTAGAGGTAAACAGTTTTTGTACGTACTTTTCTCACTTGCTTAGAGTAAAACTGGGGTTTTCAGCTGGGGTGCCTTCTGTGTGGAGTTTGCATGTTCTCCCTGTGTTCGCGTGGGTTTCCTCCGGGTACTCCGGTTTCCTCCCACATTCCAAAGACATGCATCTGGAGTATTTCTCCCCGGGCCTCCGCTGAAAACAGGCTCTGTGGAACCTAGTCGGACATTCCCGGTCAAAAAATGTTAAATAAATAAATAAATAAATAAAAACAGATCTTGTACTCACTTTCCTCACTTATCTAGGGGAAATTAGTTTTATATTCAGGCATGTCCAAGGGTCAGCTCCCAGTGTTTTCTCCTGTCTCTCTGGTGAATCTGGACATCTTGAGGCAATGTAGAAATTGCCTCATGTACAGAGACAACCCTCACCACCTACCACCCAACACTACAACCTGTGAGAAATGCACTTATCTAGCCAAACTGGAGGTAAAGCTCTCTCCAACCAAGACTAAACCTGACAGTGATGTGGAGAAGGTAAACATTTGCACCACACCACACTTATCACATAGTCTCACTAAATCTACACCACCATAATCCACACATAGTAACACAAAAACATTCGCAGAGGCTCTCAATAATAATCTGTCAAAGTAACAGAGACCTCCAAAGTGGAAACGCAAGTAGCCTCCATCCCCCAACACAACCCCAATGGCACATAGCCCAAAGACTCAGTGTGCCACTCAACCACAGTCAATAAGGCAAATCAACGTACCCAACACACTAGTCATAGGTGACTCTATAGTCAGGCACACTGATGTCTCACTCACCAGGCTAAACAAGGAGAAGGTTACTGTCAGCTGCCTGTCAGGTACCAGGATCTGCCACATAACCCACGCACTCAGGTCACTCCACAACAAGTACAAATATCACTCTGTCATTGTCCATGTTAGTGTGAATGACCTGAGACGTACCACCCTGGACTACATAAAAAGAGACATGGAAGAGCTCTCCAATCTTGTAGCCCAGGCAGGTATGACCCTAGCCCTGAGTAGCATTCTGCCGTTGCCAAGAATGATAACGCGGTACAAGGACAAAATGATTGACTTCAACAATTGGCTAAGCTTCTGGTGTCATTCTAAGGGGATCCAGTATCTGTCTGCTTAAGATGACATGGTCGACAGACCATGATGCTTTGCCACAGATGGCCTGCACCTGTCACCCCTGGGATTCTGGAAACTGGCTAAGGCTCTTGCTGCCCCTATAGTGCCTTCTGTAAGCAAGGTTTAAATAACATATTCACCACCATAACAGGAACAGGCAAGCACAAACTGAGGGTAATGCTACTCAATGCTGGAAGTCTAAATCTCAAAATGCACTCACTCGAGGCACTCCTTGTAATGGAGAAAATCGATATCTGTGCAGTGACTGAGACCTGGTTCAAGGCTCCAGAGAGCACCCCTGCACTACCAGGCGGCTGTAACTCATGCCACACTTTTCCGCCATGTAACCTGGACCAAAACACCCAAGGCAGAGATGTGTCCATATTCATTAAGGATATTCACCCCTCCAGGCTAGCTGCTTAGCACAATGCATCCGAGGTTATCCAAGTGCAACTGCCTCTGAGATAAACTGCAATCCAAATCATAGCTTGCTAAAGATCCCCCACCATGCCCCAAGATTCCCACTCCTCTTTTCTTGATGTACTGGAAATTATTAGGGTTCAACCAAACACTCTACTAAAGGGCAACTTCACCTACCCCACCATTAACTGGGAAAACTACTTGTGTACCAACTCATTAGCTCAACGCTTTCTGGAATTCATAACTCCAATGCCCTGGATCAATTTATCCACACACCCACCAGGGGCAACAATATCCTAGACCTAGTCATTACCAACATGAGTGACCGGTGTTCCACACATGAAGTCAACTCCTCGTTGGTCTATCCGACCATAAGCTAAACACCCTTGATATCCACATCCCACCCCACCCCCATTAAGGAAACCACAGTATAATATTTCTACAAAGCCAACTTCATGCTTCTTAAGACAGAAGTGGTGAACTTCATGACACCCATGCAGATGGACAATACAGTTACAACTGCTGAATCCTACACAAATGCACTCTATAAGTACTTACACGAGTGCATGGATCGTGCTATCCCAAACAGAACCAAGATGCTATCCTCCAAAATAAAGAAGCCAATTTGGTGGTCCCCTGCCATAAATAAACTGTACAACAGAAGGAAGAAGCTGTTGCAGAAGAGAGTACAATCCCATGAGTGGAGGAGCTCCCTGGTCAGCCTCAGTAAGATGCTGAGATCCCTTATAAGATCCTCCAAAGCTAGGTATGGAAACAAAACCACCACTAATTCCAAGGACAATGACAAAGCATTCTATAGCTATGTCAAATATCTCAGTGCCAACACCCAGATTTGCTCTGAGTTACAACACAAAGGCACGAACATTACTGAACCAACTGATATTGCCAACATCCTGGCAGATAGGTTCAGTGCTACCTTCCCCCCTCTCACCCCCTAAAGGGCCCATATCTATACAGGAAGAATGCAGAGTCCCTGTGATCACAACTATGCAGGTAAAATCTGCACACTCTAAAGCCAATAGCACAGCATTTATTGAACCGGACAACATCCCAAGCTGCATTTTACATGAACTTCAGAACGAACTGGCTCCCCACTTCCGCACCATGTTCAATAATAGCCTCACATCAGGCTTTGTGCCCCCTGAATGGCACACAGCAACAGTTATCCCACTCCACAAAGGTGGTGCCTCAATGGACCATGGGACCTATTGCCCTATAAGACTGACTAGCCTGGTCTGCAAGGCTATGGAGCACATCATCATGGATCTCATTCACAGAGACATCGGGTACCTCCAAACCTTTGACCCCTCCCAGTTTGGCTTTGTTAAGGGCAGACCATGACTCCTACACCGGGGATGAGGGTAAGGAGGTCCACACAGCCTAGCTTGATCTCTCAAAGGCTTTCAACACCATTCCCCATTCTGGTATTATCGACATACCCATCCACCTGAACATTAACCCCTACGTCATGAGATGGTTTGCAAAGTGGCTCATGGACAAAACCCACACAGTGGGAGTTGCATACCCTATTTCCGACTGTAAACCAGTTACAAGTGGCGCCCCCCAGGGCTCAGTCCTAGGACCCCTCATGTTCGGTATATACTTCTCTGAGGTACAGGCAAGCACAGGAGGACTTTAGCTGAAAAGGTTTGCAGACGACTGCAAACTAGGGGCCATAATTGTTTCCCCAGCTGATACAGACACCCTCCAGAAGGGTCGCACTGAGACGGATACCTGGTGTCAGTATCATGGCTTCAAGCTGAATGCCAAAAAGTGCATAGTCATCCCCTTTGGATAAAACTAATTACCTGTGGACTACTACATAGGTGCTAGTCCCCTACATACAGAAAAGGTAATAAGGGATCTGGAAACCCAAGTAGATAGCAATCTCTCCTTGGATAACCATAATGCCAAGTTGGTTAGAATATCCTTCTACGTGGCCCCCCTAATCTCAAATGGGTTTGCATCCAGAACAAAGGAGGCCATTGTGCCTCTCTACTCATGACTTATTACACCCATTAAAGGACACAACACCCCATTTGGGATGTACCTTACAGGACAACTGCAACAGCTTGAAAGAACACAACAGTACCACAACAAGAGGATTACTGACCTCAAACAGATGAACTATGCAGCCCAACTAAAGAAACTCCAGCTGTACTCGGTTGCATACCACATACTCACAGGTGATCTCTGCTTGACATACAAGGCCCATGTCCAACCCAGAATTGCTGGATATGCTCCACCTAAACAAAGCCCCTGAGAGCCACATGCTCTAGGGATATACGCCTAACTGCAATGATAACTAGGACGTGCTGGAGGGATAGATTCCTGACCCGGAGACTCCCCATGCGTTGGAACATGATTCCAATGTACATCAGGAAGGGCCCCTCACTAGCACTCTTCAAGAGAAACCTTGACGGGTGGATGGGAGACAGACATGTACCCCGGCGATCACTGCAGTGGCTCTGCTGGACAGAGGCACAGGGAACTTATGGCTCTGCTGTTGACAGGCACAGGGAACTATCCTAAGGGGTTGGCGGAAGCCAGCACACTCTAGCTGGGCTTATAAATACCCTTGGGCAGACAGCCTAGTACCTACCTTCGAACATATTACATGTCTTATGTGCATGGATAGTTAACTAGCTCTTCCATTTTACTTTGCTATCATGCTGATAAACTGTTGGGTGACTAGAAGTCATATGTATTCTGTTATTGTGTATTGTAAATGCCAATATACATAACTAATGTTTGCCTAACATAACAGTAATGCTATGTAAAGTGTAATACATATCTGCCTACAATACTGTACATTACGCAGTTATTGGCATAATATCCCACAATGCAAATCATAATTGCACAGTAGGCCAACCTTCGACATGTTATTCTCAGTAATACACCCATACATATGCCTACTGTTACAATATATCAACATATACTATCCCTTGTTATAGCACGTACTTGTCGGACCAACCCTGCCACTGACAGTGGCTGGTGAGGAATTGTTGGGTTCAAAGCCCTTATATAGCATCCCTTTTGGTGTATGCTGTATTTGCCTTGTGACCTACAGCAGTACACACATAAATACCATAAGCGTTACTTTGCTCAACAATACATCACTACAAGATAACTGTTTCCACTATATGCATTGTGTATACTTTAATTATTACAGAACAGGTACTACATACACAGACATACTGAGTGTTCTACATACCTTATTAGTAACCCGAGGTGTCGTTGACTGTTATTTCAATAATTTTTAGTTTGTGTTTCAATCTTCTTTGTAATGTTCTGCTGGTATATACAGATGGCTTGAATGTGTGATAAGCCACCCTTTTATAGTTAAATATCGGTAATGTGCTATCCTGACCAACAATTAGTGTTCCAAAGTAGTTAATTAGATGCACGTCAGCTATGCAGCTACTACATTAGCCAATACCATGGCAACAGTGGTGTATAATTGAGTACTCCACTTGGGCATTGGCCCTTTGCCTTACTTTCGAGGAAGACATCCTGGATGTGTTGTTTGTGATGTATTTCAACAGCTATAATGAGACAGACAGAGATATATTAGCTTAATGACTCCCATGGATTGTGTGTAATGGCTAGAAGATGTTGTTCTACATGTGAGTACAGCTGTTATATTTCAGAACATTGCTACTTATGCAGGGTTTGTTTGTACCTGATACTTCTGCAGATGTTTCAGTCTGGCAAGGATGTTTGGGCAGCTCAAGGCTGTATGGCTATGCATGAATTGTTAGGTGGTTTACAGTGTGCTCAACAGACATCTTTGGTTTGGTGTACAGGTGTATCATACTGTGCTATTAATCAGTAATTGGTAACACTTCCTGGTGTACACACAACCCTCTGAAACAGGATTAGTGCAAACAAACCCTGTAACATCAGCAGCTGTCCCATTGTATAACAGCAACTATTTCACATAGGGCCATGTTAGTGTGTCTCTGACAAGGTATGTTAAGGCTTCTGCAGATGTCGTACAGTGAGTGAATGATTTGTGATGTTATTACAGTTTGTATTGTAATTGGTTTGGGTGTGGGGAAGATGTTGGTGGGTGTACATAGCAGATGCAGGTGTGTAGGAACTGCTTTTATACATAATCGATATGTGTGTGAAGGTTCCTTCCCAATTTGAACACCTATCCTTTAGAGGACTAATACCATGGTAATTGCAGGATGATTCATTAAGGCACTGTTAATTGGTTCCTGTATAGCATGCAGGTGATGTTAGTCCTTGAATCCTTTTGGCAGTACATCGGAATGTAATAAAGTGTTGCTCCATGAAAGCTGTCTGTGTATTGCTGTCATAGGTATTTGCAGTCATTGGAGTTGTGTTGGTGACTGACCCTCTTTGGCTAGGGTTGCCACCTTTTCAAATGGCCATAGTGGGACATTTTCGAGACACATCAAATTTTACAGGCCGACACAAACCGACGGTCAGTACAAAGGATATAACTTTCATTTTTCTCCTAAATATAAGCTTATTATTGTAGCAGTTTAGTTGCTTATCCTGTTTCTTGTAACATGTAGGTATTTTAGATGCAGAAATAACTATTTTACACAACTATTACATTACATATGGGACATAATTATGTCCTACAATCTCAGGACATTTGCCATTTTTAATATTTTTGGTCAGGACACAACCGCCCAAAGAGGGACTGTCCCTCGCAAAGTGGGACAGGTGGTAACCCTATCTTTGGCTCATGTCCATAGCACATATTTGTAATAGTGTATAGGCATATACTCTCCATATCCTTTGTTCATAAAGTTTGGTCATGGCGGAATGTGTGATTGCTATGGTCCATGTTATACTCATATATGAACACTTCAACCACTGTATATGGGATACCTATGGAATCCCGAATGCACACAATTCTGACACCCACAGTACCAGGCCCAGACTCCCATACCCCACATTACCGACAGTGACAGTCAAACTCGTGAAAGTAACTAAAGCATGGAACACACACACGCACACACGGACACACTGCTACCCACCACATCCAAACAAACCATCCTACACTATGCATCAGCAGGTGGGCAAGCACCCCTACACCCTCCTACTTTAATATTCTACCTCAGAGATCACACAAACAGACACACAAAGCAAACCCACACCCACACATTACAGTCCCCCAGGAACACACACTGCACTCATAACACACACTTACACACACTACAGCCCTCAGAAACACACTTACATACATTAACCTACCTGAACCACAACACTAGAAGCACTAACTAAAAGTCCCTTAACATCAGGATTTTAAACCGTGCGCTTCTGGTGTTTAGGTACTGTGGTCCTTCTGTCTTTAATCCTCATGATTACGTGCATTGGTATGTCAAGCATTCGGTATTTGCTAGGTATCCCATTTATATGTACCTCCATGGTTATGTAGATGTTGTTAACCTATCTATACATCTACATATATATGTATATCTCCATATATCGACATATATCTCTCTCTCTCTCTCTCTCTCTCTATATATATATATGTATATATATATATATATATATATATATGTTGATTTATATATATATATATATATATATATATATATATATATATATATATGTTGATTTATATATAGATATATATATATATATATATATAGAGAGAGAGAGAGAGAGCATACACCTTTCATTGGGTACATGGTGGTTTGCCCTATTTCCAAACATTTCTCCCTTTTGTGTTTTAACCTGTCAAAATACACCACTGCCATTGGTACATCTCAGGTAGCTTAATGGTAGGTTATTGTGGAGATTGAGTACATGGTTGCATGTTCTAGTCCTGGCAATAGTCATTTTACCTCTCAGAGCAGGCACTGATAGTGCAAGGGTGATTAATGCACATTTCAGTGGTTGTGTGTTCCAAATGTTTATTATTCTGTGGAATACTACCTATATATGCAAGCTGTGGTTAAGGTATACTATGTAACATATAAATCATCTCTGATCTTATTGGGATTTGAACCAGGACTGCACAGATATTATGTAAATGCTTTAGCCATTACACTATTGGCATTAACATTCCTTCTGTCTATTTCCTATGTCCATGAATCCTATGTGTAAGCTTGGTTACACGACAAGCGGAGCCACCCACACCCAGTGAGCTTTTCAAAATACCGACATAACACATGAATTGAGAGACTATACATTAACATCCTAACCACATTTGGCATAGCTCCTCACTGACACACTTCAGGGGAAACCTTGATGTGTGACTGGCCAACAGTATATACACCCCTGGGATTATGTGTCCCAGAAACATACAGCCAGGGTGTGGGGGGAGCCACCCCAGTTTTACAGCTGCAAGACCTGTTGGGGAAATTGAATGCTGTTGGGTTGTCATGTTAACATGCCCTTTTGAGATCACTATGTGCCCTTATCACCCTACAGCACCCCAGTCTTCAACAGCTTCTAGCAACTCTGCCTGGAATCACTTCATTGGCTATGCTTGACAGAGGCTCAGATACTTCATCAATGGTGCAGGTAAAACCACCACACTATAGCTATGCTTCTAAATGCCCTTGGGCAGATATCCTACTACCTATCTGTGAACCTCTACAGTGCAGGCCATCTCCAACATCATATGTGATTATACAGAGTTTTCTGTTCACAATATACAGTGTAAAATCACCATGTAGTCAGACAACAGTTAAGTACAACAATAGCATACAGACTACTGATACATAATCAGTCCAAAAGCCTATCTTGGAAGCTAGTGGACATGTATAGGTTTCAGGCTTTGTATTGCTTACCAGTAGGTTACCTACAAGAATGATGGGACGCAAGCACAGATGGGATACATGCCTGCAGCAATGCCATACCAACTTGCATGTGTCAGCCTAAGGCTTTGGAATGCTGGGCAAGGCTATTGGCACCCCCATGGTACCATTTTTAGGCAGGTCTCAGAGGTGAATCTCACCTTCACACACTGCACAATAGCAGAACCAATGAGGGTTAGGCTACTCAACACCAGGGTAATACTCACAACATGCACACACTCACAGCATCCCTCAGTATGGACAACATCTACATCTGTTCTGTGACTGGGACCTGTATAAGGCTCCTGTGAGCACACCGGCACTACCAGACTACAACCCATAACACACATTTCAACCACTGAACATGGACTGGCATAGACATGGAGGGGGTGTATCCATATTTATCGGGGATACCTACACTTCCAAGTTAGTGGGGCAGCATGATACCTCTGTGATCATCTATGTACAGCTAACATCAGCCACTACTGCAATGCAAACTGTGAGCTGCTACAGATAACCCTCCATGACCCAGAAGCACCACTACAACTATCTGGAGACAGTGGTAAACATGACAGTCCTACCAGACACCCTGTTATTGGTCAATGTCGGCTACCCTACACTTAACTGGATAACCTACTCAAGCATTCACTTCCAGGCCTAGAACTTCCTGGGATTTATCACCTCATATGGTCTGTATCAGTTGGTAGACAGACTAACGAGAGGTGAAAACATACTAGAAGTGGTAAGCACTGACATGTGTAACAGGTGCACTACAGCAGAGGTAAACCGGTCACTGTTTTGATCTGACCATGAACTATTCACTGATGATTTCCACTCCCAATCATCTCCCCCACTCAAGGAACACACAGTGAATACCTTTCCTACAGCTAAATTCACAGTAGTAATGACAAAGGTGGGAGGGTTCACAGCCCCCACACTCAGGGATGACACTGCTCAAGATACAGACAGAATTACAAATGCACTCTATAAGCACCTACAAAGATGTATGGGTTGTGCCATCAATGGTAAACCAGGACTCGCTACTCCCACACAAGGACACCAGTCTGCTGAACCCCTGCATTATACAGGCTATACAACAGAAGTAGGACAGTAGTCCAGAACAACAGCAAATCCCAAGACACGCAGACGTTCGTGACCAGTATTAACAAGATACTTATGTTACTCATGTAATCATCCAAGGCTGACATCCACAGGTAAATAGGCATGAATTCGGAATATGACCACAAAGGCTTCTTTGGCTATGTCAAGGTTCTAAGCAGTAACACACAGATTTGCACTGTGCTGCTGCAATATTGCACTGAATATACTGACCCTACTGATATCACCAGCATACTTGATGATACATTTGGAGCAAGCTTCACCCCCTACTAGGCCAACAACAATACCCAAAACATACAGTATCCCAGATATCTGAGACATACAGGTGGTAATGGCCCTTTCAAATGGCATGACAGAGTGTCAATGGAGGCAGATGGTGTCCCTGACTGCATCCCACAGACACTACAAGACAAAGTGACCCCCCGCCTAATATAGCAATTCAACATCAGCCTCTACACAGGCTACATGGCCATTCACTGGTGCATGGCAACAGCTATTCCACTCCACCAAGGTGGTGACACAACTAACCATGGTAACTACCACCCCATAAGCCTGAGTAGCCTGATCTTCACAGCTATGGAGAGCATCCTCATGGCACTCATTAACGTAGACAATGGTAACCTCCAGACACTTAACCCAACCCAGGTCAGCTTGACTGAATGCAGATCATGCCTACTGAACCAGTTTGACATCTTGCAGTCACCTAGACTTTAGGTGTGGGGTGTGGTAGTTCACACATACTACCTGGACCTCGCCAAGGGTTTTGACACCATTCCCCACTCAGGTATTATTTCTACACTCAACAGCCAGTACATACACCCATACATCACAGGTTGGTTTGCCAACAGGCTTACACACACAACCCACATGGTAAGCCTAGCAGCCACCAGGTCCAGCTCTTGACCCGTCACAACTGGTGTCCCACAGGACTCAGTCCTGGGACCCCTACTGTTTGCCATATACTTCTCAGAGGTACAGGCTAACACAGGTGGACTACAGCAGGCCGTGTTTGGTGATTACCGCAGACTGGGAGCCATAATTTACAGTCCTTCTTTCACAGACGTCCTTCAAGGGGCCTCACACAGACCAACACAGGGTGCCAGAGTGATGGCCTCCAGCTAAAGGCCACATACTGCATGGTCATTCCATTTTGGGAAATTACACACACACACACACATATATTAACACATGAGTGGCAGACACTATAATTCAGACAACGTAATGGGTATGTGTGGACTATATTACATAGTGATCTCTCCTTTGACAGTCATATCTGTGAAGTAGTTAGGACATCTGTCTATGTAGGCCATCTGATTACTTAAGGGTTCGCATCTAAACAGGCTTAGGTTATTGTGCCCCTTTACTCATCAATCATCAATCCCATCATCGAGTATGATAACCCATTTTGGATGTACCTCAAAAGACACATCTGACAGCTGGAAGGGCCACGAATGTACCTCACATAGAGGGATAATGCCCTCAGACATGTGTCCTATGCTACCAGACTGCATAAACTCTTGCATTACTCAGTGGCATCTCGTTTACTCAGAGATGATATTTGCTGGCCAGCAAAGCCATGTCCAAGTCAGGCTTAATGGATATGCTCCACCTATGGGAATCTGTCACAGTGAGCCACACACTGTAATGAGCTACACCTTGCCACAACCATAACGGGAAGATGCTGGAGTGACAGATTCCTGTCATGGGTACTCCCTATGATTTGGAATGAAATCCCTGATTACATTATACGGAGCCTCTCACTAACACTCCAGGGAATCCTTGCAGAGTGGGTTGGGAACAGTGAATACACCCCAGGGATCCCACAATTGGCTCTGCTCCACAGAGAGACAGTTAGTTAATCAATGGGGTGGCAACAGCAGACACATTTTGGCTATGCTTATGAATGGCCTTGGGCAGTTAGGCATGTACCTACCTATGTACCTATCAACCTATACATACTGTATTGACACATGCTGATAGCTTAATTTACTGTTCAGGTATTGACTTACTTTGTGCCAATGGCAGTTGTGTGTACAATAGTTGAGGGCTGCCTATGTAGGATGCACACAGTAGACCACCTATACATGACAATTTACAGGTGGTCATGTGTGTGTGCCATCCATGTTTGCTGTGTGTGCAGGTGGAGAAGGATGTCAGTCCGTAGGTGCCTACACTGTCAGTGTGTGTGCTATACATTCCCTCTTTGCCAAGGCATGGGCATACTGGGTATGCCTCCGTCTGCCTACTGGGGCTGGCACAGGGTGTTCATGGTCTGAGTCCCTCTGTGCCTGTGGGGCCCTTGGCAATGGTGGTGGGCTGTGAGGGCCTTCACCATTCTGTCCCTGCTGCAGCTGTTTCCACAGGATCATATTGTGTAGCATGGCACATACTATGAAGATGTGGGCACATATGCCTGGAGAGTACTGCACGGCTCCACCAGATATGTCTAAACAATGGAACAATGATTTCAGCATCCCAAACACATGCTCTATGATGATTCTGGTTTCTGCGTGTGCCTCATTATGGCATTCTTCCATGGGTGTGTGCATTTCTGATGGGAGTCATCATCCATGGTTCCAGTGCATAGCCAGCATCCCCCACCAGGTGACCATATGGGATGTTCCCCCTGCAAATACCTGATACAGCTGCGAGGCATGTCAGATGTGGGAGTTGTGATAGCTTTCAGGGCTGCCAGCACACACATCCATGATAATGCCTTGGGCATTGCACATGACCTGGCAGTTGATAGAGGGGTATCCCTTGTGGTTTATGTAGTGCCTACCCTGCTCACCGGGTGAGTCTTGATGTGTATGTGCGTGCAGTCTATTGCACCCAGTACCTCCAGGTAGTCTGCCACATGGTAGAAGAGACGCATATTGCTGGCCAACTCCTCCTGCATTCGGGGGAAGTATATGTGCTCATTGGCATGTGGTAACATGGCATCCAGGAACTGGTGAAGTACCCTGGATGCTGATGCCTGCAAAATCCTCATGATATCCCCAGTTGGTCTTTGAAAGGTACCTGTGGCTAGTATTCCTAAGCTTACACATACCTTCATGTCCACTGGGATGGGTTCTCCTTTGTTATTTCTGGCTCTGAGGCATGGCCGGCACAGCTCAACAAGTTGCTGTATGGTGTCCCTGTCCACCCTGTAACGCTCTACTATCTCCAGATCATGTAGCCCCTGGCAGGTTACCCTGGGTCTGAACACTCTTATCCTCCTCCAGTGCCTGAGATGGTTGTCAGCATCATCTTCCACACCACCGTCAGTCTCCAAGACATGCTGGTGAATCAAAGCTATGGCAGCCCCTAACATGTCCTTATTACAAGTTCTCCGTCTGTATACACCAATGGTGCAGAGTGTCTGGGAATACACAAGTGTGTGTAAGGTACTTTCACACTTTATACTATTGTGCAATGGACACTGCTGGTGTAATTGGGTGTGTTTGTGCAATTCCAGCTGCAGGGTATCTTAATTATGGATTTTACAGCAGGTACTGCTACTGTGGGACCTTTGGTGTTGACTTACTCTTGGCTGCCATGATTCATCTATTGCCCTTTACTTCACTTTTCAACCCGATTCCCCTCCCATTGTCACGCATGCATCCAGCTGCCTGCTTTCTTGTGTTGTACTTTCCCAACCCAGGATTGTGTAGGGAAATGTGTTATGTAGCTGATCTACTGCAAGTTTGCTTTATTCTGCTGTGACAGTTCTCTTTTCTTTGCAGTATGGTACCTCCCCTTTCTTGTTCTGCAGGTAGCTGCTAGCAGCCTTGTTAGCTGTTGTCAATGGCCACTGTGAGTTCCTAGGTGTTAATTACTCATTTGTATTCCAATTACCATGCTGCAGCATTTCCTTATTGATTTCCCGTATCCTTCCTGTTTTAGCTGTGTTGCGCGTCGCGCACAGCCATTTACCGGGTTTCGAGTGCATTTTCATGCACGTTCACATGCACTTTCGGTTACCTTGTGTGCTCTCAGCTAAGCAAAGCTATGGCTACTTCCACACCCCTATCCTGTGGCTTTGATTAGCAACAGGCAACCCAGATTTGCAATGCTCCAATGTGCTTACAACTAAGGTGGCACACCCCTCTCTTGATGTTATCTTTATCTCCAGGCCACACCTCAATGTTGTACCACTACACTGTGAGGTACATCTTTACACAGGTGGGGATTTTGTGATACAGTATTACTTGCCTCATTTGCATGGCATTGACTACTAATTCCTAGTTACCGTGGAGAACACTGTTACAGACCCTTAGCAGCCCTTGTGCCATGGTTGTGGTGTAGCATGCGTGCCATTGACTATTATGGGGAATTCATGGAATGTGTTACATTGCAGTTTTATTACATATAAATATATTTTCATTGTGATCCCATTTGTGCACCGTTGCACTGCGATTTTACTTTGCGTTAGTGTGGCCATGACATTAAATGTTCTTTTTTATGTGTTGTGCATGTTTTTTTATGCATTGACTATATATTTAGCCACTGGCATATATTAACATTATAATACATGAGTTTGGTCTGCTGTCATGGCTCCGATTTTATGTTTGAAAAAATGTAAACCATTTTTTTGGTTTACATTTCTGCATGCTTACGCTATCCCTGCACCACTTCATGAATCGTCATATACCATCATTTGCATGCTACACTGCTGCACATGGGGTAATTAGCATACATGCACAGGGAGCTGCGCAGCTGTGGTGTATGCTGGTAGTGGACATGGAAACAGCTCGTACCTGAATCGCTTGGCGGCCATATTTGGCATTAGATCGCTGATGCTACACCTGTGCCTGGCGCAAGCTTCATGAATCCCAGGGACTGTGTATTTATACATTTAATTCTGTACAGTCTACATCAGATAGAACATTTTCTCCTCTGAATGTCAGTAACCAGAGGTATTGAGTTTGTAACTCATAATCGTGTTGGGGATAGGAAAGCTTATTTTGATATGCAGGCCTCCTTATTAAGCATGGATATATATATATATATATATATATATATATATATATATATATATATATATATATATATATATATATATACATACATTTATTTATTTAGTTATTGACATCTGATTACCAGGAAATTCTGACTGGGTAGAAGCCCATTTTCAACAGAGGCCTGGGGAGAAAAGCTACAAATTATTACATACAATTTTAAGAACAATAATTTTGCAATCTTCAAAAATAAAACAAAAACATCTGCAATTTAAATAGTTATAGATTCATAAGTTCATAGGTAGGTACTAGGCTATCGGCTCAAGGGCCTAAGTAAGCCTAGCCAACCAGGTTCCCTGACTTATGCCACCCAAGAAAGTTATGTTCCTGTGCCACTGTCCACTCATCAAGATTTTTCTTGAAGAGTGCTAATGAAGAACTTTGCTTGACATAGATGGGTAGCTTGTTACAGAGTACAGGAAGTCTCTGGGACAGGATTGTTTTCCTCCAGCATGTCCTGTTTATTGTGATGACAAGGTTTAGGTCCCTAGAGCATGTAGCTTGGAAGGATTGGAATTTCTTTAGGTGTAGCATGTCCATCAGCTCTGGGTTTGACATAGCTTTATATGCTAGGCAGAGATCAACTCAGAGTAGATGATATGCTAAGGAGTAAAGCTGGAGTTTTTTGAGATGGTCAGTGTAGGGCTTCTGTTTGAAGCCAGTAATCCTCTTTGTGAGGTATTTCTGTGGCCTTTCCAGCTGCTGCAGATATCTTGTGAGGTACATTCCAAAAGGGGCATTGTACTCTATAATGGGTCTAATGAGTGTTGAGTAGAGGGGAACAATGACCTCTTTTTTCCTGGATGAGAACCCTTTTGTGATGAGGTGTGCCATGTTTATTTGTCTATAACAAATTAGTGATGATATAAAAACATTTGTTAAGAATCAATACAAATTATATGAGTATCATTTATTATTTATAGAAATTTTAGACAGTTAGTAGAGACATTAAGTTAGTCTAATACAAACAGGAAATGCAATATGAAGAAAATAGACTTATATATAGAGAGAAAGTCGGGAAGGGAATCTGAGAGAAGAAAGGAAGTAAGTGATGAAGAGGGATTAAGGAATTATAAGGAATGAAAAAGTCCCTGTTCACATTTAGGGATATAGTTTATCCTGGTTTTCAGCAAGAACAGAGCCAGACTTTAGATAGGAAGGCTTTCGGAGTAGATTGAAAGATGGGAGAAAAGGTTTTGACCTGATGGATACAGGTAATGAGTTCCAGGCCTTAGTAACCATGCACGGATACATAAAATGCCCAGCAGATTTGATAGGATTTTACACAGAGAGGAGTTTTTGGTCACTGTATTGCAATGACTGAAAGGGAACATAGTTGGGAAGAATGCTTTTTAGTGCTAGACAGGCAGATGTTTGCTAGGTAGTTTTATAGGTGGAAAGAATCTGTGCATATGTTAGTTGATGAGGCAGTTCCAACCAATTTAGGCTTTTTCATACTGTACAGTGGTGGGTTCTGTAAGGAGTATTTGCTGTATATTTAGCAGCTTGGTTATAGCATTGTTCAGGTTTTAATTTCTGTGAAACCTGGAGGTTAATAAGGATGGGAGTGCCATAAAGAAGTGTGGAGAGGAGATAAGTAGTGGCAATTGTAGTTTTAGTTGTGTCAGTGACAAAGTTTTTGGGTCTGTAAAGCTTCCCTAATGCAGGTCGAATGTAAGCTTATCATCCACTATCACCCCTAATAATTTGCTATGAAAAGTGACTTCAGTAGTGGTATTATCAAGAGAGGACTTTAAATTTTGTTTTTTCATGAGAGAGGGATTTGTGGAAAGAAGTAGTGTTTGGTCTTTTTTGTGTTGAGCATGAGTTGTGAGTTAAGAAGGTATGCATATTTGTATATATGTGTGTGGGTGTGTATCTATCTATAAATAAATGTATATATATATATATATATATATATATATATATATATATATATATATATATATATATATATATATATATATATGGTTCTACCTGACATAATCGACACGCCAGAAGACCGACAACGCAATCACCGAAACCACATAACCGACAGTGCAAAAACACAAAACCCCACATGCCCGACAACGAAATAACCGACGGTACACAAACACGAAACCTCATACACTGCACATACCACAATCACAACAATCAACAAACAAAACACATTCCCTGTCCAAAAACCATACACACAAGCACACCAAAATCCCTACAAACCCACACTAAACCTCACATACACAACTATCTACAACCCTAACCCAAACCCTAACCCTAAGGTCCGTCACTATCGCACACTCACCTAACCCGCACCCTAACCCTAAGTCACTTAACCCGCCCCTAACCCAAACAGAATCACTACCGCACACTTACCTGACCCTCTCCCTAACCCTAACTCACTTAACCCGCCCCTAACCCAAACACAATCACTACTGCACACTTACCTGACCCGCTACCTAACCCTAACTCACTTAACCCACCCCTATCCCCACACACTGTCAATATCCACACTTACCTTACTCGCACCCAAACGTCCGTCACTGCCACATACTTACACAGCCTTTTCCCATGTCGGCATCCTCGGCGTCGGTGTTTTCATCCGTCGCGTCGGTCTTCTGACTTGTCGATCTTCTGGGCCTCGCGATTCGCTTGTCGGTCTTCTGGCATTTTGACTAACTCAGGTAGACCCATATTATACATATATATATACCTATGCTATGTTTCGATTACATTTATGGCCAACCAGTATGCAGCATTCTATGGATTATCAGCTTCTTTATAGGTATGTTATACCCTTTTTAATTATTTAATTATTTGTGGGGAATTACATTTTGGGACGTCATCATAGTGGAAGACAGTCCACCTCTGACTAAGATGTCTTGTTCCAGAACCAAAACATATCTTTAAGACTCACTATATCTAGTTGGTATTTTTCAAGCTCCTGCAGAAGTTCTGTCTTCAATCCCAGCTATGAGGTGACTTTTTATATCCCAAGAACCAGTTTCCATTGCAACAGTCTACATCTTAAGCTGCCCTTATCCTGACTGGTATTGCACCTTACTCTGTAACATTTCTTACAGGTGGCAGACTTGCATGGTGGCTCGACCCAGTGTTTTATTGGTTGAGCACAACCCCAAGTTACATGGGTCTTCCTGCCACCAGACACAGTGAACTGCCTCAAAGACTTGGATCAGACATTTAACTTCATATCACTTCTCTAGGTCAGGTTCTCTGATTCTTTAACTGAATCTTCATGTGGGCCACATTTTGATCTCTGTTTATCTGATCTTTCAGACTTTTTTACACAGAGTGACACTACAAGGGACACAGAAATTGGTCAAATAGCTCTAATGATCTAAGGAATAGACAAAACCCTCCAGCATGATAAAGCCATGGTTTCAGGAGGGGACTTTGTAACTGTGTCCTTTTAACAAAGGTCAAATGATGATCACTTAGTTATGAGTTGACTCTAACAGTTGGGGCTGCAGATAGATAGACCAGTTAAACCCATATTTCTAGTGCAAGTGTCATGGAAATCCATAGCAGATGCTTCTATGTAAGATCAAGTTTCTTAGTCGCATAAGACTTTTTCCCTAAACACAGGATGATTGGGAACATGGAGTCCAAATGGATCTTGTTGAAGACATCAGTGGTTGAGGCAGTAACAAAGATCTGTATCTGAAAGATTCACACTATTTGCTACTGTGATAGCCTTAAAAACACATCATGTTATAGAAAGATGTCTCTGCAGTTGCCATTGCAAAGTTTACAGTGCTGGAAGAGTTTCTTATGGCTGTAGAGAATAATTTTTGGATAACCTCTAAGAGATTCTAACAATTCATCTTGTGAATCAGTATAGGGCAGGGGTATTCAACTGGTGTGCCGCAAAAACATGACTATTCTCTTTAGAGAAATAAGTCACTTAACTCCCACACTTCAATTTCTTCTCTTTACAAAGCATACTGTCACCAAACGCACCTAATATAACATCAGAGATGCGATTGGAGGTTGCAGTCAGGTGATTTTGTTTTTTTAATGGCGTCCTCCTCCAACTGCATCTCCGTTGAATATTAGATGCGTTGGTTAGAGCTGGATAGTCATAACCACAACAAGCCATAAGGTGAAAGTGTGAGCAGTGACCACTGAAATTGTACTACTGAGTACTGTACTGACTCTAACAAATATCTTTTGACCAGACATCATCGGACTCGAGGGACAGAAATTAAAACTACACTGAGGTAAATGCAAGAATACTGATCTAGCTCTCAACCTGTAATATTTTGTATTTGTATTTACAAAAAATGTCTGTAGGATATGAAGTTTGAAACTAAAATGTCACCGATTATTTCCTGTGTAGTTTGTAAAATCTGAATACTTTCTTGGGTGCCAGAACTGTATGGATTTCCCAGAACAGATAATGATTTCTGTCATGCCTGACCCCTTTCTCAATGTGGTCCTCAAGGCATCAAAGTGGGACATTTGAGAGCTTACTTGTTTGGTGCCCTGCAGCTGGGGTAAGCCTTACACTGTATGCATACTTTTTAAGTATCACTGTTTAAAACACTAGCAAAAGAAATAAAACATTAAACTGCAATTTATTCTTAGTCAGTCATCTATTTTTGTAATGCTGTAGCCATTGCTACAACTGGGACATCAGGAGACCTGCCAGTGTGACAGTGTGCGTGTGTCTATGTCTGGTATTTTTCTGTCTGCATGTCTGAGTGAATGTGTGTATGAATGCAGAAGAGACTGTGTGTGTGTGTGTGTGTGTGTGTGTGTGTGTGTGTGTGTGTGTGTGTGTGTGTGTGTGTGTGAGTGAATGAATGCAGAAGTGACTGTGAGTGTGAGAGATCAGGAGAGAGTGAGAGCGATTTTGCGTGTGTGAATGTGTGTATGAATGCAGAAGAGAAAATGCGTGTGAATGAATGTGTGTATGAATGCAGAAGTGACTTTGTGTGAGAGAGACTGGGAGAGAGTGAGAGCGATCTTGCATGTGTGAATGTGTGTATGAATGCAGAAGAGAAAGTGTGTGTGAATGAATGTGTGTATGTGTGAGAGAGCGGGAGAGAGTGAGAGTGATCTTGTGTGCTTGAATGTGTGTATGAGTGCAGAAGAGAAAGTGCATGTGAATGAATGTGTGTGAAAGTAATCCACTTGTATTTGGAGATATGGAGACTGCAAAGCACAAAGGTGTGGGTTCCATTTCCACTCCTGCTGATTAGGTTTTTAATTTGCTGACACTACAGTACAGCATTACAGGTCTGGTACCCTGAGAATATACCATCCTTTAAATGAGATATTTAACCAAGACATCATCTTCTTGACTTCATGGTAGCTCCAAGTGGACATAAAAGATCCAATGGCACTTTAAAAAAGGAGTAGGGGAAATTCCTCTGTGCTTAGCATAAATTTCCCTGCTGTCATATAAATATTACCTTGGGTCCCCTGAAAATTGACTTCTATTCTGGGACTAACCCAATTAGCAAACAATAAATAAAAAAAATTCTAAAAGAATTTAATAAGAGACAGAACTGCTAATGTCAGATGGAGCTGTTTGCAGAAGTCATGTTGAATACTTATACATCACCCAGTAGCAGTGCTTTGTTAGTAATGCTGAATATATCACCAGTTGTCATTGTTAATTCAAAAGCATTTTGTTTTAATTTTTAAAAAAAGAAAAGATAAATTGTTTAGGTCAGAGTGTGTTCCCTCTCAACCTCTTAGCGAAAGAAATCTGGAAAAAGACTAAAATCATTTTTTTTGGGGGGGGGGGCAAAGGTCCAAAAATAACTACAATTTTTAAGTATCACTTTTATAAACTCAGAAAGCTGTTAGAATAGCAGGATTTGTGTTAGCAGTTGTTTTGCTTTGAGTGTAATTTCCTCTTCCTCTGGGTTGTAATTTACCGTAGTTTCTTGATGGTTTGAACATTATTTACTGCTCTCACCAGCAAATATGAAAATAATGATATATATGCAGAGTTTGAATGTCTTATGTGGTGAATTATTACTGAATTTTTAGAGTTAAAGTGAATAAATGTTTTGTAAATGAAGTAAAAAAATGGTGGCACAGTGGTGCAAACAATATCGTTACTTCATGGTATATTGCTCTGTAGTTCAGGTCTCAGTTCATGTGCCTTCTTTTGGAGTTGCAAGTCCTTTCACTCCGTGCAGCTTTCTTCTTCATTTATTTACTTATTTAAATGTCTTCTGGAGCAGAACACAGATTCATTTTGACCATTTTCAGACAAGCTTGGTTAGTAAAAAAAAATAAATAAATAAATAAATAAATAAATTGAGCACTTGCCATCCTTAGAAGCAATACTGTACATACGATGAGAGAAAATACTCAACATTTGAGCTTTTGGCAGGAGAGATTATGCAGTCCATGCAAGGAATGAATACGAGGTTTATCAAAAAGTTTCAAAAAACTATATAGTCAGTTAGTTCTTAGTACAATCATTTGTTTGAAGGTTTAGGAGGAGGGTTATATATTTTTTTTAGTTTCTTGAGTTTTTTATTTTTTTTTTTTTGATGAAGTGAAATGCTTGGGGAATCTGATTTGCAGTAATGAGGTTTACTGGGGACATAGAAGGCAAAACATAATCAAAAAGGGTAGATTTCTGATGAAATACATGAGAATATTTGGAATGGAAGGTGTGAATCTAGTAGCAGGAACTCAGACAAACTTTACATATTATTTTCCTAGGACAATAACTAGGCTTGACTGGATAGAAATGACATTTGAAATGCATCAGCTGACTGTTTTAGATCACACACCAATAAAGACTAAGATAAAGATGCAAAGTAATCAAGTAAAAATGAGACACTCTTAATTTCCTATTTATGTGTTAAAAAGAGAGTAGTTTAAGGAATGGGTATTGGAAAATATTCAAAAGTTATTAGAGAAGTAAGACATGTCTTCAGAAGGGATAGCTAAGGAGTGATTTAAAATTAAGATGGAGTTTGAAAGTAGAGATAAGATAGAGCGAAAGAAATATGGGGAAAGTTATTAAGAATTATTTACCAGAGTTTTCAAAGGTTAAATCAGTGCAGAAAAAGGAACTGATGAGCCCAAAGTAAAAATTAGGAAGCATTTGGATAATATGCATGAGTTTAAAAAGTTTGTTGTAATGGAAGTGATTTTGATACTGGTTCCAGAGTGAAAAAAAGAAAAAAAAAACTCATCATAATGACATAGTTAGCAGAAATTTGAAATGGTTGTTGCCAAACGTATGGAGCATATGACAAGAAAATAACCAGAAACCCCGTGTAGAGGTGTTAGAGATATTTTTGTAAATTCTGTGGAAATTTGTATAAGGCAGGGGAATGGGGAAACCAAGAAAAGACACAAAAAGAAATATTTATGGAAGACTTAACTATGCCAACGGTAGAGGAAGATGAGGTTTTAGAAATAAAAGCTAAGATAGGAAGGCACGAGATAAAAATGGTGGTGTGTAATCAATCAAAGGGAAAGTCTTCAGGAATCGATAGCATTCCTGTGGAAGCCTGCGAGTTGGAAGAGAAGAAAGTGATAAAGATGTAGAAGCTTTTGCTTAACAATATTTAAAAGTGGGTGGGGGCAGTGCTACCATCTTGGAAGAAAGCTGTTGTGGCTGTATTATCCAAGAAGGGTAAAAAAATCAAGACTCTGCTTTATAGACCAATTTTTATTTGAAACCGTGATTATCAAGTATTTGTCTATATGCACTAGCTAAGAGAATGGCCAATCTGTTACCAAAAGTGATAGTCCTACCTAGATCAGTGTGGTTTCATGGCTGGAAGGCAAATATTTGCGAATATCAGTAGAATGCTGATTAAACAAATAGAAAATGTAAGAAAATGCTGCTGTTTTTGGTGGGTCTTGATGTAGTGAAAGCATTCAGTACAGTCAACTGAGATTTTATGAGTAGGTCAGTTGTAGCATCTGCATTCGCTGATAGAATAATAGGGTCAATAAGGAGGATATATGGAGGCAAGAATTAAGGTAGGAATGTTTCTCTCTGACAAGCTGAGTTTGAACAGAGGAACCAGGCAGCAATGTCTTCTTTGCCCCTTGCTATTTGCTTTATGTTCAGCAAAATTTTTAAAGAAAAGGGCTCAAATTAAAAAAATGCAACAGTTATGATAATCAGAAAAAGTTTGCTATATTTTCTGCTGATATTATTTTGAACTTGAACTTAATAAATCTTGAAAATGGGCACTGTGATGGTGTGGAACATTTTGGTATGGTTTGAAGTCTTTTCGGGATGTAAAATAAATTAGGTAAAACAAAAGCTATAGCAGTAAACTGTGTACCTACATATGAATTGCCCCATCAATATACTTATTTATGAGGACATGGTAAGATGAAGTATTTAGGTGTATGGCTTAAAAATGATTCTATTATGGCAGACAAGGATATAGGAAGAGACTAAAAACATATGAGAAGAATGACTCTTTTGATTATGGATATGGGTAGTAATATGCAAGCAATGAATATGGATTTCAGTCCCTTTGGCTTTATATACAGGTCAGGAATATTTTTGTCACCCACAGTGGAAGAGGACATGAGTTAAGTGGAATAAGTTGATTCTCCCCATATGACAAGGTGGTTTAGGGTTACGTGATTTGTCAGAAAATGGACAAGTGGGAGAATGCAGTGGAGAAAATTAGCAAAGGAATCAAGGTATTGGGAACAATTAACTAGGGAGGGAAACTTTAGTGGAGTAGCATGAAACTACGCATTTGTGCTGCAGGTTAGAGACTGTCTTCCCTACCAAGGATTGATAGCAGACTATAGGTGGTTATCTCTTGGTCGAGTTCTATCAATATTTTATGAACTAAAGGAGGATGTAACTTTTCTGACAACTCAACAATCTCAGTTAGAACATTTTCTCTCAATGATGAGTTTTGGTGCAATAAGGTTGCACTTCTTGCTGAATTATTTCAGTCTTTGAACACACTTAATAAAAGTATGCAAGGAGAGTGTAAAAATATTCTTACTTCCACTGATAAAATTAATGTTTTCAAAGAAAAACGAATGCTTTGGGAAGAAAGAATCAGAAGAGAGAATGCAGTACAAATGTTTGAGCTAACAAGCACTTCTTCCTTTCTCCATGTCGTATTTGTGGAAAAGCTTGATTTGCACAAAGAACAAGAATAGATCACAGCTGGAAACCGTGGAAGACGACTTAAGAGTATGCCTGTCCAAAATTCGACCTTGCATAAAACACAACAATGTCAAGCTCAGATATCTCATTAAATATTAAAAGCAAGTAAAACAAGAGGAAAAGACTTCGTAAATCAATTAAAATTATACCTATTTTTTTGTCACTTCGGCAAAACATGTAATATATTTTTTGGTGTGCCACAAGATTTTTGTAATAGATTTATGTGTCCCATGAGATGTAAAAGGTTGAAAATCACTGCCTTATATGAAATTTTTACATAACTGGAAGTTTGTTTAGGACAAATGCAGCTGCTGAACAGTTTCTTTATACCTTTTCAGTTCCTGCCAGATATTGCCTTATCATTGGAATTTCTTCTCAAAACTAGCACAGTGCTGCAAATATGTGAAAAAGCTACATGTTTGCACTATCATTTTCAATTTGTTGTCCCATTTGGCATATCTCTGTCACCAGAGTCATCTTTGATTTTAATATATAAATGACTTGTTTTGCACCTTTCACAAGTCAGCATAGAGCTATCCCCCGCATGTTTCACATTTTCTGGGATGTGATACCATTTTAGAATTTGGCCAGTTCTGTACTGACCACCTTTTCATGTTTCCATGACAAAGCAACACTGAAGTAAATTGAAAGTGTTAGAAAGCCATAATAAGTGCTTCAAAATTATTCTCAGATACCACATCTGCTGAAACAGTGTCATAATTTTATAAGATAAGGTTAGTGCCATGTTTTTGTAGCATAATGCAATGAGACGCAAATATTTAATGATAACCATTTGAAATGCTGGTATGCACTACAGCAAGTCCTGATATTATTATTACAAAGGCTGAATGGTGGAAAGACTGAACTTACATATACAAAGTCCGAGATTCAATTTCTCAAAATATTCTCTTTTTCTCAGCTTGCACACTGGAGATTCAGATAACAATTGGCCTGTTTATACTTTTAGGAAAGGGAATTAATTCACTGAGCTTCATTAGTATACTAGATTTAGTAAAACCCCCATTCAATACAATGGGAATTCTACAGGAGAGCAGTCTTCATTCTGTACTGACAGTGTTCACATACAGTGTTGAGTATTGTGTCTATAGATTAAGTTATTGCTTCTCTTACTTCTGACACTACCTACACCTTCAGAGAATGTAATTATACATTTTAGGGAAGGGCCATAATTAAAATATATATATATATAGTCATACTACCAAATGTACTTAGGGGCTGCTATGAGAAAATTGAGTATAATGTATGAAAATTTAAATGTCATCCATCTCAGCATCGCTGAGGGATTAATTAAGTTTTGTGTTAGGAATCTGTATTTGTCTGCAACAGAAATTAACTAAGAGGCAGTTAAAGTTTTTTTTTTTTTCCTGTTGTTAAATACATAACTGAGCTGACATTTATTTGACATGCTCATGCCATTCAAATGTCACTTATTTAAACCTCCGCCATCAATCATACTGCACCTGTCTGGCAATACTGACAAGTACATTCATCTTCTTTCATATCTTATTGGTCCCTCAGTAAATCTCTTTCTAGTTAACTATTTGCGCAGAACAAGCATTTAAAATAGTAACATACAGACAATGACTAATTTCTTTTTTTATTACATTAAATATGAATTATGTTATTAATTTATATCTTAATGATTCTGCTCATCTAAAAACTCTTCTGTAATATGATCAGACTACTACATTGAACAGAAAGGAAATTGTATCACAGGAAACCATAATGGGACAATGACAATGAGTTATTATTAAATAACTGCATCCCTTTATAAATCTGTTAGCTTTCTTCTAACAGCCCACATGTCTGAATGACTTTGTGCTATGGCATGTTTTTTTTTTTCCACAGGCAAAACAGCATGTCATTTTGCCATTTATATTTGTCTCTTCACAAAGCACTTATTTTATGAAACTGGCTTTCTAGAAGTATTGCCTTTTTACTTAAAATCAGTTTTCTGAAAGTAAATTCAATTTTGCTTTCAGATCTCATACGGCTTACAGGTGTGAAACCTGCAATTTCATTTTTTTCTTTTTTTTTTTTTTTACTCAGAACGGTACTTATATATAATCACATATTCATGTCTCTTTGTATTGAACCTTGGATAAATCAATGGCTACTAAGGTACTTTTCAAGGGCATAACATTCGGCTAATACAGTGAATATTATAACTTATAAGTCACACATTAAAAGATGCACATGCTATGGCTCACATACTGCAGCTACCAATTAATATAGATAATCATTGTTTAAAAATATTAATTGCACTCTCGTTTGTTTTTTTTTGTTTGTTTGTTTGTTTTTTTTTTTTGTTTTTATTTTTTTTTAATTTTTTTAGGTGCTTTGTACTGGACAATAAGGGGTTGTTGAAAGCTTAGCTAGACGTCAGTTTATTTTGATAAAGCAGCAATCTGGAAAGAAGCAGGTATATATATTTTTAAGAATGAGATTTTGAAACATAGGAGGAACATATTTTCAATGAGCTTATTATTTAACAACAATCATAGGTTCTTAGGCTCATAGCTGTGAACTAGGCTAATGATCACTAGTGCCTTTTTAAGCCTAGCCATGCATGCCAAATCTCTGACAAATTCTAGTACCCTTATAAGTGTAAGCAGGGGCTTAGGAGATGAAACATTTACAAGCAGTGGTCAGGGAGATGAACCATTTACAGGCTGCCTGTACCCATTAGAGACATAGGTGCCAAATCAGGAATGAATTTCCTGTTCCCTATCCAAGTATCCAAGTTACACTTGAATTGATTTAAGGAAGAGCTCTGCTTCACATGGATGGGGAGCTTGTTCCATAGAATGGGTAGCCTCTGGGATACATACTTGTCTCTCCAGCAGAACCTGTTTATATCACAGGTAAGGCTTAAATCATTAAGGTGAATAATTCTGGTGCTGTTTATTTTGTCGATATGCAGGAAATCTTTCAGGGTGGGGTCCTACAATGCCTTGTGTGCCAGGTATAGCTCTCCCCTCAATGGCTTGTAGAAGACATAATTCAGGGATAGGGCTATGAGGTTGTCTGCACAGGGCACGTTACTTAAGCCCTGTTTTCTTTTAATGATGAACCTCTGTGGACATGCCAGTTGTTGGATGTGCCCAGTTATGCACATACCAAAGAGAACATTGTACTCAGTGACAAGTCTGGTGCATGCAGAATATAGTGTAACAATGACAAAAAACACACTGAACTGTAAAAACTCTGTTTTGTTACATTACATACATTACATCTATCCATATTGGTATTATTCCTACTAACTCTTAAAAGTTGGCTTTTAACAATACCCCTAAAGGTACGACCAGGGTGCATACTCTTCTAGTGAAGATACCTATTAGCTTGAACCTCGTTTTTATATATGGTAGTATCAATTGTATTCCCATTTTTAATTATAGATACATCTAGAAACTGTATGTTTCCTTAAAATAGTAGATCTTAAATTTCAGAAATCCAGTAGTAGTCAAGTATAAGACAAAATTGCATAGCCCCTGTTCATTTCCATCCTATATAAAAAATACATCATCCACAAATCTCTTAAAGAATAAAATGTTGTCATAATATCAAAGTTTATCATTGAAAATAAATTCAGCTTGCCATCACCCCAGGGCTAAATTCGCATAAGTATTAGTTACGGACGTCCCCATAGCTACTCCTGAGGACTGATGGAAGAGTTGTTTATTAAACAAGAAAACATTAATAGTTAGGACTACGTCTAACAGCTCACAAATAGTTTCTGTCTGTCTTGAAGTATGTTTCCCATATCTAAGCATACTTTCACGTACCACCTGGATTCCACATTCATGAGGAATCACAGTAAATAATGGAACTAATGTCTAAGGTAACAAAAATAAAATCTGTACTTTGGTTAGACATGTACCAAACATACAATTTCTGCAAAAAATCCCCTGTGTCTATTACAAAACTCATTACATCAGTCAATAAAGGTTTCAAAGTAATTTCCAAGTATACAGAGATGGGTTCTGTCACCCATTCCTCTCTGGAAACAATAGGTCTCATGGGGGGACGTGTCAAGTCTTTTGCACTTTGGGCAATCCATAAAGAACAGGTGTGATAGGGTGGGGTATAGTAAAATAATTGTACAACTGTAATGTTATATCACCTGTTAGTTGTAAGTCATAAACACAGCCATTCACTTTAAAAATCAATGTTGAACCAAATCAGAATCAATTTTAGAAAACACAGTATCATCACATAATAAATCATACATTAATATAGCAATAACCCACGCCTGGGTGTGGGTAATGCTAAATTTACACACGGTTGGCGTGGTTTGGTCCCGAGGCAAGCCCGAGGACCAAACAAAGCCAACCGTGGGTAAATTTAGCATTACCCACACCCAGAAGTGGTTATTGCTATTATATGACATTATTTAAGAAAAGAAACTGTTACTTTTCTTAAATAATGGCATAGTATAATGCCTGTTTACTGCCCTTCTGCAGATGTCTGGCATCCGGCAGGTCTGATGTACTTGGCGCCTGCGCAGTACATCAGAGTTGAGCAAACAACGGAGAAAGCAAGATCTCCGTTGCTTTTTAGTCTCGCTATGTTAAATGGGTTTAACATGGCGAGACAGTTTTAAAATAAGCAACGGACATCTCCGTTGCTTATTTTAAACTGTCTCGCTATGTTAAACTCATTTAACATAGCGAGACATAAAAGCAACGGAGATCTTGCTTTCTCCGCTGTTTTAACACTGCTCGCTATGTTAAATGGGTTTAACATAGCGAGACAGCTTTAAAATAAGCAACGGAGATCTCCGTTGCTTATTTTAAAGCTGTCTCGCTATGTTAAACCCATTTAACATAGCGAGACAGTGTTTAAAAAAAACGAGTTATACTAATGGAAAAAAGTCCGGGCGACCGGACCTTTTTCCATTAGTATAACTCGATTTACAACGGGCACGCTGGCCAATCAGCGTGCACGTTTTGGGGGGATCATGGTATAATTCAAAATAATCATCCTTATTTAAAACAACAGCACCCCCTTTGTCTGCTTGCTTAATGACAATAGTTGGCTCATTCTGCAGTTTCAATAAAGATGCATATTTTACTTTACAAAGATTAAAATTCTTTGGCCAGTCTTGGTTATCGTAAATGTCCCTTGCTTCCTTCTCACAAATATTTTGAAATGCCACTAATACTGGTGGATATATCGGTATAAAAACACTGGATTTTTTTATATGGATAAATACCAGCTTCAGTATCTTTAAACAACAATTTTAATGACAAATTACATATAAACAGTTTTAAGTCTGTAAGAGAATTTTCTAATGTGTCACAGGCAGACGGTATGAATTGTAAGCCTTTTTTAAAAAAAGATATTTCAGCCGAGGTCAGTGTAAAACTTGAAAGGTTAATTACTGACCGTCTACATTCCTGTTGTTGGCACTTCTGCTTTGTGTTATCAGAGCACTGGAGCGTCTTGTTCATTTGGCTCCTCTCCCGCTGGACCGACTTCTGGAAGAGTTGTGTTGTGTCACTAGTACTTTCTCTGGTAGATTGAATAAAAAAGTTGGCCGCCGCTGCTGAGGGACATTGTCATTATTTTCAAGGCTTTGCGTATTCCTCACAAGCGTTTCTTCACTTACATCACTAGCTGAAACAGAAGCAGCAACTAAAATCTTGTCCGAACCTTCTGCAACAGGTGCAATTTTACTTGGGCCCTCAGGCATTACAGTGAAGTCATCCAACTGGTACATGGAGCCTCTATTAGAGGGATAACTATTAGATTCAGGATTTTGCATCACTCTTTCAGTTTTCGGAGAAGAAAAAATATTACCCATTTGGAAATCGCGAATATCTCGCTGAAGTTTCCATGTTTTGCTTGCTTCCAGTTGAACCTCAAAGACATGCAAACGTTCCATGTTATTGTATATCAGGACATTGTCTTTAAATGCAGACGAATTTGAAATATTATTTTCATCTTTTAAAATGTCTTTTTGTAAGGCCATCTCAATCTGTTCAAAAAAATTCATTCAAGAGGGACATGTAATCTGCGCTCAGCTTTAAATTTAACATCTGCCACTTTTTCAAGAGCTCTGGGTAAACATTGCCATATGCAGGCATTTTTAAAATCCAAAGACATCTTGGTACTATTCCTAGCTCTAAATAGGCTTGAAAACATAAGCGTTGCCATTACAGATGCTTATATTGTTGTACTTTCTTTTCTAATGTTTTAACTTGGGCAGGGAACTCTTCAGAATTCAGTCAAGACATTAGTATTATCAGTCATTAAAGTCATTGTCCCTGACAAAAGAGGGTTAGTACATACCCTTAACATATCAGTTAGGCATTTCCAGGATTCCATACCATCTTCTCTGACTTTATATACCTTTAGGTGTATTGTTAAGAGCCAACTTTTAAGAGTTAGTAGGAATAATACCGATGTATCTAGCAAATGACTGATATGTTACATGACTTTAAATCAAGGGGGTATAATGAGCATCTATTAAATGATATAAAGAGAGAAGTACTTGATGAGAGAGATGATGAGAGAGAGTGTGGTGCCAAACCCTATTTTCCCCTCTCTACGTGGAATAAATAGAAGTAGTAATGGAGAAGACTTAAAGCATAGATATGTTTGAGTTATAGCAGAGCATCACACCCTATAATGGATGTAATTGTTAAAAATTGGGGGATTTTACAAGCAATGACTGAGACAGCAAAGTATATAAATAACAGTCCTTACTTTGCTTTTAGAAATTGTAGAAATTTAAAACAGAGTCTTTGCTATAAGGATATGGATCTAACTAACCCTCATAGGAATATGAGCAAGAAAGGTCCTATTTCATGTTTAAATTGTTCTAGTTATAAGTTTATTACTAAGAGAATGAGTTTATACATCCAGTAACTAAAAAAAAATATTTAAAAAAAATTTCTACTACCTGTAATACAACTTTTATAGTGTACTTGGTGACCTGCACTCTGTGTTCTTGCTTCTGTGTAGGAAAGTCAACTAGAAGGTTAAGAGATCGCATTATAGAACAGCATTCTGACATTAAACGTACAGTGTTAACAAATCCCCTTGCTAAGCATGTATCAGATAATGGCCCAGAGCATGCATATAGGTTTAGGGTGATACAAATTTTAACCAAAAATATAAGAGGAAGTGACCACAATAATAAGTTGGAAGTCATGGAGTACGAATGGATTTTACGTTTGAAAGCCAACTCTTTCCCTGGTTTAAACATGATGGTTACATTAAAACCTATTTCAAGACAAATGACTTTAAAATAAGTTATAATTGTGCCATCACTTTAATAATGTATTAAGTGCATTAAGTGTGTTGATTGATTTTGTAATTATTTTTGTCTATTGGGGGCCTTGTACCATGTGATTTATTCAGTTTACTATTTAAAAGGAAGTTTAACATGATGTTTTTATATAGTGAAGAAGGGCTTTGTTACTCCCAAAAGCTTTGTTTGTTTTTTTTTTCAACAATAATTTTTTATTGATTTATTGTGTTCCATACAAAATTAAAACAAATAGAGAATTACAAAAAAAAAAAAAAAAAAAAAAACCTGCCAACTAATACAACTAACAATAACATTATAACATATATACAATATTTACATGAATGCTTCCAAGTAAACATTAAATTACACAAGAAGAGTATAAAAACAGTTAAAATCAATTCAAATAGTAAACAGTTTGGTTTTAATAAAACAGCGTTTCTACAGTTCAGTGTGTGTTTTTTTCTTTGGACATTTGCTGTGCTTGGATTTACTGGTTGTGAATCTTTGAGCAGCTTATTTATAGTGCACCAATGAGCACCTTTGACCTAGATGCCAAACCTTTCAACATAGAATGATTTCCATACTACTGTAGACATATAATGTTCAAAAGCTAGATTACTCTCTTTGTGTACCCTGAGATCCCTGACTACTGGGTCAACTCTTAGGCATGTGTTGTCAATTTGATAGCTATAAGGTGTGGAAGACTTCCTGAAGGATCCTATTATGCATTTCTTGTCATTTATTTTTAGTCAATAGCTCTGACACAGGTTATTTGTCTGCGTCAGCCCTTCCTGGAGAACATCAGTGTTGGTGGGGGATTCTGTGACTGCTCCTAATTTGCAATCATCTTCAAATCTGGTCATCTAGAGGCCCTTGATATTGGCCTTCACTTCAGAGAAGTAATTGTCAAAAAGGAGCAGTCCCAGGACCAATCCTTGAAGGGCTCTGCTTATGGCTGGTCCCTTTGTAGAGATGGACTCCCCAGTTTTAACTTCCTGGGTCCTGTCTGTAAGCAAACTGGCTATCCACCAGGTGCCATAAAGATTCATATCTAACCTTCTGAGTTTGCCAACAATGCAAGGGTGGGGTATTGTGTCAAATGTCTTGGCTAGGTCAAGGTAGGCAGTGTGAACCATTTGTCCTCATCCATTGCTTTGGTGATCTTCTCAAAGTCCAACAGATTGAGTAAGTATGACCTGCCCTTAATGAAACCAGACTGTGTTGGCTCCAGTGTCTGGAGGTTTCCTATATCATTATTGATCAGTTTCATAAAAATTATTTCAATGTCTTTGCATATGAGACTTGTGTAACATATAGGTTTGTAGTTTTCACGGTCTGTTAATGGCCCACCTTTATGGAGGGGGATAGCTGTTTCTGTTCTACATTCATAAGGCATGAAGTCTGTTTGGAGGCTACAGTTAAATAGCAATTCCAGTGGGTCTGATAGTCATGTTTCATACTATTTAGAAGACATCCTGGGATATTGTCTGGACCTATTGACACAGTGTTCTTGGCCATAGAGATAGCATTGAGGATCTTTTCCCTAGTGATAGAAGTGGGAGCTATATTTGATGGCATTTCCTGAGAGGAGATTGAGGGGGTAGAGGGGGCAACATTAAACCTGGATTTGTCTGCCAATAGGTTTGCTATATCTTCTTGCTCAAAATAGGTGGTGCCATTAACAATAACTCTGCACATAATTGTGTATTATTTTTGAGGTTGCGGACATTGCTTGAGAATGCCTTGTGGTTGTCCTTGGTCTGTGAGACCAGAATTACCTCATGTTTAGCATTAGCAGTCTTTATTTGTCCTCTGAGTTGTTTGTTGTTTAGTTTAATGAGAGTGCCTTTATCCTCCTTGGTGCTACATCTCATATTTTTGCCACGATTTTCTTCCTTCTGTTATGCAGCCTATTGATGATTTGGTTCCACCAGAGTGGCTTGTTTTTTGATTTAAAACTGTACTTATTCCTGATGGGTACAACTGCCTCTGTGCAGCTATTACCATGCTTGTATATTGTTTCAGTGAACAGTTTCACATAGGCAGCAGTGTACTCAGGGTTTATAGAGGTTTGAAATTTTGCCAGGTTATCTGTTAATAGTAGGAAGTTAGGCTTAGAGTAGTTCTGAACATTTCAGGATTAGCTGGGGTTCTGGATCTTATTTTTACTTCCAGGTAGACCATTTTGTGATCTGACAATACCAGCCAGAACATTACACTAGGGTGCGTGCAGCACTCTCCAATAATCAGGTGTGGTAAGCAGTCCTGATCCCTTACTGCAAAATGTTCAACAAACAGGTAATGATTAAAAGGGCTGGTCAATGAGTACATGTGAGCCTTGTTTAGGTTTTTCTGGTTTTGTAATTGGTATGATACTTTATACGGATCCTAGAAATCACATAATCAGAAATGGAAATATGCCTATCGGAATGCTTAGAATTATAAAGATAACTACCATAAATGCAGATAAAATGTATTAACTCTTGGTGTTTCACAAGAGATTTTAATTATCTTTGTTTTACTTTACAGTTCTAAACATTGGAGTTAATTTAGTAAAGGCTACATGGTCTTTTTTACTGTGTAGGCATTGTGCCATGTTGCTCACACAAAAGTAAGCAGATGCACACGCCAACACGGGAAGTTTTGTGGCATGCAAATCACCTCACAAGCAGGTATATATCATGTAAATGAGGCAGGTAGAGTGATTCAGCAAGCAGATAGACAGCCCTGCAGACCCCGTGTCAGTGTCTGTAGTGTACACAGAAAAATTCTATGTACAGGACTGCAGGCAGACAAAAAGGGGCTGTAAAAATGTTGGTAGATAGACAGAAATGGCATATCACACACAGATATGAGCAAAACTATCTTCTGTGTGTTACAAACGTCGCAGCAAATATGTTAAAATATATATTTTTTAATAATCTTGTTATATTTGTGTGGCATGGCACAGTGCACAAACATGCCTTATTAAAAAAAAAGTGGAAAATCAAATATTAATATCATAAGACAGAAATGTATTACAGGACCCTGCATGCAGTATCTACAATGGTGCATCGGTGCTGTTGCTAACGTGGTAGGGCTTGGAAGTGTGGAGTATCCAGTTTGTGAGCATAGATCCCTATGCAAATGAGGTGGAGTCAATCAATAGCATAATGGGGTAATCGTGTCTGCAGATCCCTTCCGTGTAGGCAGAGAACCATGTTGGTGTCCACAAAGGAGATAGCTGAAATCATCAGAGCGTGTGTCCACAAACTTCTGAGCTGATTGGAGCACAGCTTCTCCTGTTTGCACGGTGTGCCACCATGCTGAATGTGCAAGTCTGGCAGCGTATGCGCTGACTGCTAAGCACTGTTTACCTACCATGTGTTTTCATGGTGCGCCGCAGTGCTCAGACTATCTAAAAGGCCAATAATGTATTAATTAGTGTTGATCTTTGCTTAACTTAAACTAGGGCCATTAAATAATGTCAAGTGATATACTAAGCAGGTACAATGCATCACAGTTAGCCAATCACGTAGGCAGTACCTACAGTAGAGCACTATAAAGTATGCATACACCCTACAATCTGACTTTTCCACCATACTTTGCACCATTGGGGTACAGACTTGGGAATTTTAACTGAAAGAATGCTAGGGGTTGCTGCAGGTCTGCTACATTTGCATATGTTAGATGTTGAAGTCAGCAGTGCTGCTGCTTCTGACAATAGGCCTAGGCAGAAAAGGAGAAGAGTGTTTAGGCCCAGGGTAACCTTCCAGGAGCTACATGAGCTGGAGACTGTAGAGCACTTCAGGGTTGACAGGGACATACTACAAGAACTCACTGAGCTCTGCTGCCCTCAACTCAGGCCCAAGGTCAACAGAGGATAACCCATCCTGATGGAAGCAAAGGTATGTGTAGCCCGTAGGATAATAGCCACAGATACCTTTCAAAGACCAACTGGGGATATGATGGGGCTCTCACAGGCATCAGCATCTAGGGTACTTCACCAGTTACTGGATGCCATGCTAACACATACCGGTGAGCACATATATTTTCCCCTCACCAGCAATATACAACACTTCTACCATGTAACACGCTACCCTGAGGTACTGGCCACCATAGATTGCACTCATGTACACACATCAAGGCACCACCTGGTGAGAAGGGTAGAATCTACGTCAACCAGAAGGGGTACCACTCCATCAACTGCCAGGTCATTTGCAGTATCATAAATGTGTGTGCAGGCAGCTATCATGACTCCCATATCTGGCACACATCATAGCTGTACCAGATGTTTGCTAGGGGGGACATCCCACACAGCCATTTAGTGGGGGATGCTGGGTATGCACTAGAACCATGGATGATGACACCCATCAGAAATGCACACACACCCATGGAAGAATACCATAATGAGACACACACACAAACTAGGAACATCATGGAGCATGTGTTTGGGTTGCTGAAGTCATGCTTCAGGTGGAGCACTGCAATACTCTCCAGCCACATGTGCACATATCTTCAGAGTATGTGCCATGCTACACAATGTTATTCTGTTGAAGCAGCTGCAGCTGGATCACCATAGGGAAGAGATACATGCCCTCCCCATCAGTGCCTAGGTCACCACAGCCACACTCACAGGAGGATTTTAAGGAGGAGCCGCCTGATGATATCCCTGTAGGCAGACGTAGTAATGCTCATATGCCCAGGTATTAGCTAAGAGACAATCCATAGCACATTCACTGACAACCTAGGGCCCTAGGGACTGACACCTTACTCCTACTCACATACATGTATTAAAATAGCTGATGCCAGGCAACCCACACAACCTGTACCTATCTATGTTTTGGCTGTGTACTGTTTGCATCACATAGAGTCAGCCCTGAAATACAGGTCTGCCAACTGCTGCATTTGCAAGGTAAGTCTCTAACCCACACATTAATTGTAAGGATTACTATAATATAATATCATATGTATGGATCTGCTGCTGTTATTCAAAGAAATAGAGAGGGTTATTTGGACAGATGTAACATCCACATGGGACTACAAATACCCAGTTCAATAGTATGTGTCCTTAAATAATCACTAGGCCTTATGGTTGGAATATTCACGACATCAGCCAAAGGAGATGTTAAACCGTTGCCACACATGATATGTGGACAGCTGTCTACCCAAGCTGATCATGTGCTGTTGTCCCCCCACCCCCAACACAGCAGACAAAGGCCCAAACATAGGGACAGATTTTAAATATTATTCCCATAAACCTAAAAAGTTGCTGGAATTAAAGGTATTGCATTATTCATATTTCTGAAGGTGTCTGAAACACAAATGTTTGTCTGTATTTGTATAATGTAGTGACGTTAATATTTAATAATTCACCAGAAGACCACAAATGTATGAGGAACAGACCAAACATATGAGGCAAAACTCTGGATATTCTGTAAAATTCAGGATAGTTGAGAGGTATGAAGGCTGTCAGCCTGTTTGTAGTGTAACATTACCAGCCTCAGTGACATATTAAGTAAAGCACACAGCTGGGGAACGCCATGGACATTTTGAGTGAAGTGCAATTATGCAGAAACAGGGGTGGATGTGATTGTCTGTAACTTACAAAATCCCAGACTGGAATACCAGGTATGTGTGGCCTGGGAGTCACTTTATAAGTAATGACTTCCCCACTATGCATGCCCAGACACTTAGTTAAAATGAGTGCAATTCTGTTGTCCCTTCATCAAAATGACCTGTTATGTATAAATGTCTATACATACAGACATATACATATACATATCCACCTGTCACAATCTCTCTCTCACATGCATAGTATATCTATTGCTATGTAGTGTCAAACAGATATAGGTTCATAGGTTGGTAGTAGGCTATTGGCCCTAGAGCCTATACAAGCCTAGCCATATATATTCCCTGGATATTTCTTCCCGCAATATTTACTTCCCTGGACCCCTGTCAAGCAGGGCAACTGATGTGATCCCCGGGGTAAATTTCCTATCTTTCATCCAGTCGTCAAGGTTCCTTTTGAAGAGCACCGAGGAGGTGCTCTGCTTGACATGTATGGGTAGTCTATTCCACGAAGCCTGAGGTGAGGCTATGATTAAACATGACACTTAGGTGAGGTGCCAGTTCATTTTGTAGTTCATGTAGTACACAGCACAGGATGTTATCTGGTCCCATGGATGCTGTATTCTTAGCTTTGGAGAGTGTGGTCTCTACCTGTGTGGCTGTGATTACCGGAATTTGACAATCTTTTGGTATTGAGATGGGCCCTTTAGGGGGTGAGAGGGGAGTAAAGTTTGCACTAAAATGATCTGCCAGGATATTGGCAATATCCTTGGGATCAGTATATTTAATGCCATTCTGTTGTAGCTCAGAGCAGATCTGAGCATTGCCATTTAGATTCTTGACATAACTATAGAATGCTTTGTGGTTGTCTTTGGAATTTTTGGCAATTTTATTTTTGTAACTAGCTTTGGAAGATTTTATGAGGAGTCTCAGCTTCTTACTGAGGCTGTTAAGGGAGTTTTTTGCATCCTGGGATTTTCCTCTTTTCTGCAACAGTTTCTTTCTTCTGTTGTATAGTTTATTTATGGCAGGAGACCACCAGATTGGCTTCCTTTTTTTGGAGGAGAGCATCTTGGTTCTATTTGGAATGGCATGATTCATGCACGAGTGGATGTGCTCATACAGTGCCTTAGTGTAGGATTCAGCAGTCGAACTTTCAGCTCCCATCTGTATGGGTGTTATGAAGTTTGTCACTTCTGATTTGAGTAGCATAAAGCTGGCTTTGGAGAAGTCTTTTATGGAAGTTTCCTTACTGGGGGATGGGGGTGGGATGTGGATGTCAAGGGCAATTTGCTTATGGTCAGACCTAACCAATGAGGGGGTAACCACCCATGCTGGTAATGACCAGGTCTAGGATATTGGAGCCCCTGGTGGGACAATGGATTAGTTGATCCAGGGCATTGGAATTTATGAATTCCTAGAACCGTTGGGAAAAAGTGTTGGTACCCAAGTAGTTTTCCCGGTTAATGGTAGGGTAGTTAAAATCACCCAGTATTAGGGTATTTGGTTGTATCTTAATATTGTCCAGTATGTTAGGAAAGGTGTACTGAGAATCTTGGGGCATGGTGGAGGATCTGTAGCAAGATAAAATTTGGATTGCAGTCTTACCTAGTGTTAGTTGCACCTGGAGAATTTCAGATGCATTGTGCTGGGCATCTAGCCGGGAGGTGTGAATATCCTTGCTGAATATGGACACTCCTCCTCCTTTAGTGTTTCGGTCTTGGTTTGGTGGCCGAAAAGTGTGGTAAGAGTTGTAGCCTGATATTGCAGGCGTGCTCTCTGGAGCCTTGAACCAGGTGTCAATTACTGCACAGATATCAATGTTCTCCATTTTTAGGAGTGCCTTGAGAGAGTGCATTTTGAGGTTTAGACGTCTAGCATTGAGTAGAATTACCTTCAGATTTTGCATGCTTGTATCTGTTATGGTGGTGGTTTTGTCCTTTGAACCTTGCCTAAAAAAGGCACTATACAGTATATATACTAATATATATATATAGCTATATATATTAAAATGATACATACACTCCCCCATATATCTACATGACACATATAATAGCATACACACACGCAGCTACATTTATATATACATCCCTGTTATATAACAGAAATATGTGCGTGGATGTCTGCATTGTCTGACATACCCTAATAATGGTGAGTAAATCTGTACTATACCACAGCCATACTGTTGCTCAAAGGATCCAAATTAAAAGCACAACAGTACATAATCCACTTACCTACAGACCCCTGTGCCTGCTGGATATCACCACATAGACAGGCTCAGGTGAGCAGGTGGTTTAATGTATAATGTTGCCAGCGCATATATGGACAGGACACATTGTCCCTACCCACAGGTTGACCTATGTAACTGCAAGCAGCCACATATGGCCTTACTGGTAATTGTACACACATAGCTTGGCTAAAAACAGTTATCTCACTGCTAGGATACTAGATGCAGATAACAGTATGAAGCAATATAACTCTGCAGGCAACAGATGCTGTTCAACACAAGCCTAGTTTGTGTAATGCACAAGTACTGTGCCTGCAATCACATATAAAACAGACTTAATCTGTGGTACATGCAATAAGTACTGTGATCTGTAATGTATAAGACTAGATAGGCAGGGCTTCTAATTTCACTCCAGCCCACTCGGTGTGTGTGTGTATATATATCCATATGGCATAACCTTGGTAACTAGATATATGTAGGGTTTTGCAGTGTTCTATTTGCAGCAGGTGATGTGACCCCACAAAGGACTGACCACAGCAAGGCCTACTTATGTCCTAAATTGATAGTACTAGCAGACATGAGGTGTGTTGCATGTAACACATTCTGTAATCTGTAGTATGTACCATTACATAGGTAAGTGTTCACATCTACATACAGCCAACTTGAAATACGGTTGTGCCTTTGCATGCCCTGTATGCAGTGATTGTAAGTGGTGCTAACCTCAATGTAGCCATGCTTGTGTGTGAGCCTTTTAGAGCATTGTGCATCATGTTATGGAACCATAGGATGTTTGAACTGAACTAGAATAATGGCCATACAGCCCTCATGATCATAGACATCATCATACCCGTAGTTACATGATCAGTACATTTTGTGTCAGTGCGAGAGGGACACAGACAGATGCCCTGTGTCGAGATGATGGTCACCCAGCCAATTAGACAGATGGCATGTACAGAGGTGCACTGAGGTGCCCTGTGTGCTATTATGCAGGGTTCTGTTCCAAAGGTGTGTTTCAGTCCACTAGACAAATCTCTCCCACAAGCATGCACTACTAATGTCACATACTATGGTAATGTCCTTACAGTGAGTCAACCATCTAATACAACATCATAAAACATAAGGTACACAAATGTGTGTGGTGTATTCATGACAAATGCCAGCATACAGTATCTGACGGTAACCACCATAAGTGGCATGGTGAACCAACACTGCATTCCACAAGTACATGTTAACTACTATAGTCACTCTGTACATCAGACACATAGCTTCATTTCCCTGCATTGATTGTGAGGATGACTGGGATATGGCACAGGTATCATCACTTGCACAGAGTGTGGTGTCGGGGTGCAGGAGGCCTTGGCTAGCCGAAACAGTAGACAGCATGTGTGTGAATCCAGAGGGGAGCATGTAAGATGGACCATGGAGGTGTGCTGTGTGTGTCTATGGGTGACCTGCATTTGACAGTGGTGTGTGAGTGAATGCAAGTACACAGTCAAGCTCAGTGCTAACCTGTCAGAAAAATATGTATTAGTAATATGCTTAGTGCATTCAAGGTTTAAAAAGGGTTAACACATGTATTCTATTTCCCACTGCATAAATCTGCACGAGCTGCTGAGACATTCCAATCCTGTTATGTAATAAAAATATGTGCAGCTATGATTTGCTTATGCTTTGGAAATTAACAGGAAAGCATTTTATTTCTGCTAATGTCATGAAAATAATAATAGATGTTTCATTTCTACTAATGTCATGAGACTTAAACAAAGAGTTATTGATTTTCTGCTTATGCTATGAGAAAATACACAGCTGCAGAAGCTATTGATAATGAAAACAAAGGCTGTTTGAAAATATAAAATGTAATCAGCATTTACTTGTACCTAAGCTAGAAATGTACCTTGAAATGTAACACATATATATTAGAACTACACAATTGAAGAATAGAAAGTTTGTAGTAGGCTAAAAATAAGCCCCCAAGGCCAGGTTGTTTTACTCAAATGTTTTTCATAAATTCAGTCATGTCAGCAGGAAATCCAAGTAACATTTTCTATGTAACACATAGTGAGTTTCAAATCTGAACACGTCAGCAGGAAATCTAGGTAACATTTTCTATAGAACAATACAGAAAGCTGTGTCTAACTACGTCAACCATAGAAAAGTAACATTTCATAGAACTGTATAAAAGAAGCATACTGCCTTCTAGTAAATTGGACAAAATCCTGTATCTGCATGTTTTGTCTCCTTGCTGCAAGTAATAAAAGGTGCCATACCTGAACCTTACGTGAATTGGTCTTTGAAGTTTTTTCCTTTGACAGATTGGTCCTTCGTACCGGAATCCTCACTTCACCTTGGATCAGATGAGCCGGGTGGCTGAAACCGTATGGGGAAGAAACCAAATCGGTTCTTCTTATTTGAAAAGCCCTCTGACTGAATTGTTGTACAAAAGAGGCCAGCCACTTTCTGATCTGTGACTGAAGGACGGTCTCCATGAACCAGGTGATCAATCACATAGGCTCAGGTAAGGTGAATCTACTTTTTTCTGTTTTAGATCAGGGACTAGATTTGTATTGTTTTTGTCAAGACTGTATTTTTACAAATCAGGGACAGAAAAGATTACTGTCTTGTCATGGATCAGGAGAAACAGAATAGGTAGGCAGTCATTCTGAAGAGACTATAACAAAATCCGTGGTACCACGTTAAAAATAAGAGAAGTTACGTAACGATAAAAAGGGTAGAACAAAATGGGTAATAATTGCACAAAAAGACCCCAAAATCCACCATTAACCAAAGACGCAAAATACATGCAGTCGCAGCATGCTGACAATATTAAATACTATTCAAAATGGGTTAATAAGTATGAATTTGATGGAAAATTAGAAAAATCCTAATCCTCGCTTATCAAACTTGTCAAACAGCTCAAAACCAATTCCAAAGGTCGGGTATAAAATCAATGCCAATTAGGAATTCCTCAGGCACACAGGTGGATTGAGGAAGTAAACCATAGGGAACAAAAGAACAACAATTCAAAAACAATGTTTTTAGATAAGGAGGACAATAACTTAGCAATAGCATCGGCCCCTCCGCCTCCCTTACCAGAATATGAAGCAAGTGAACAGGTTAGTCCACCCCCACGATATCCTGTTGTCACTGAAAATAGAGACATTGCAAAAGTAAAACCATTTATTAGAGATCCCACTGGGACCAGGTCTCGAACATGGGCAGGTAACTCAAATGAAGGCATTCAGTTATATCAAATGGTTAAGAATTCATGATCTATGAGTGAAGAAGAAATATGTCCACTTATAGAAGTACCTAATCCTCAGGCAGGACAAGACGGTCAGGACCCAACTATTTTAGTGTATAGACCCTGGACTCCTGAAGATATCTGGAAAGCCACTGAGGGAATTCCCCATCCAAAAGTTAATTTTAGAAAGTTCTCAGAAGATTTACAAGGAATGAGGCTGAGTTATAACTGAAACAGAGAAGAGGTAGAAAAAGTAGTTAGACAAATTGTAGGGCCAGATTGGCACATAATTAGTGGCAACTGGAATCCCCGTGACATTGCACATAGACCCCTCCCACATAGCTGCACAGAATTAGATAGAGTAAAAGGTCTTACAGACCGCATCTCTGAAAAATGGAAGCCTAGGGCAGACTAGACTTGCATTAATCAATGCATCCAACAAGAAGGTGAAACTATTGACCGGTATTATGCCAGATTATTAGAATGTTTTAATAACCACTGTGGAATGCAGGTTCCTGAAGATCAGACACAAGATTCCCCATATGAACAGCAGTTAAATAATGCATTTTTAAAAGGCAGTATTGCACCCATAAGCAGTTTTATTACAAAACACATGGTAGACCATCATACAAGCAGGTTACAGTCATTACTTGAATATGCTAGGCATGCCGAAAGGCATTTCAATAGCAAAAAGAAAATGAAAGCCCAAGTATTTTCTGTAGAAGATGGAGCAGAAGTTTATGTAGTACAGTCCGGGAAAAAGGGCAAGAAAAATGCACAGGGAAACAAACAATCTGATCAGCGATCAGAGGACATTGAAGGGCGAAAGAAAAGGGGTGAATGTTTCAAATGCGGTAAAAAGGGACACTTGGCAAGGGATTGCAGAAAAAACAAGAAGGCAACCACGGAAGACAAGGAGGTTGAGGACTGACTATATGGTAGTCAGGAATCACTAGAAGGGGATAGTGGAGAAAGGACAAATGAGAATGTGATAGAGGGAGTAGAGGATGTGACAGAAGAGATAGAGGAAGTGCAGGAAGTTACTGACAATGAAGAAAATGAAATATTAGACCTAGCTTTATTGAGCCTGGAGCTCTATTTAGCAGACACGAATTCAGAAATTTCACTCTTGGTAGAAGGGAGGGAGGTTAAATTCTTGTGTGACTCAGGGGCATCATGAACCCTGATACATCCCTCCAAACTGCCAGAAAACTCAGAGTCACCTGATTACATACTGGTAAAAGCAGCTAATGGACAGCTGTATCGGGAGCCCCTCTCCCATAACATTGCGATAACTGATCCTGTTTTAGGATTGACTCAGAAAAGCAAAATTGTTGTTTCTGCAAAATGCCCACTAAACCTCTTGGGCAGAGACCTCATGCAACTATTTGGTATAGCAGTAGTCCCAACCATGCAGGTTATGGAAGCACAGCGACAAATCAATACCTTCGCAGTGGAATCTGAGCGTGAAATGTTTTATTGGTACAGCCAGGACTTGGTTACAACTGGTCCAGGGACTGTGACCGAAGAATTAATGAATGTAGCCATCAGCAAGTTCCCCTCCCTTGACATTGACAAGCAACACCTGTTGCACTGCACCCTGTATTATTGTAACACACCAGGACCTGATAAGGAATATGAGCAAGAATCGTTTAAAAATCATGCAAACAGATTGATATTACGTAATCTGTACTGGGACATGGAAGGGAACAGTGTAGCCAGCTGTTCATTGCTCCAGGAATTCTTTGCACTTTATAAATCTAATCGACTACTACATGTTAGCTTAACCAAGGACAAAAACATAGAATGGGCAGACCTAGGAGAAAAAGTCACGAGATGGGAGAAATAGACAGAATTAGAACTGTCAGAACAGGGAATACAAGTACAGAAGTTGAATTGGATAAATCAGACCCACCCAGCCATACACTTGCAGTCTAGCAAGAACAGCTGATTAGCACTCCTATTAAAGGAGAAAGAGAATGCCTTACAAAATATACCAGAAACTCTCTGGTCAACAGGAAAGTCAGATGTAGGACTTATTTGTACAGCAGGACCAGTTACTATCACGCCAAAGTCAGCATTTAGACCACAAAAAAGACAGTATCCCTTAAGTAAAGATGCAGAGGCAGGAATCAAACCTATCATAGCAGCTTTACTTAAGGAAGTGGTGCTGGTAGAATCTCCCGATTCACCATGTAACACACCCTTATTTCCTGTTAAAAAAGCAAATGGAGAATGGTGTATGGTCCAAGATTTACAAGCTGTAAATGACGCAGTAATACCAAGGGCACCTACAGTGCCAGACCCACACACACTGTTGAATGATTTAAAACCTCAACAAAAGTATTTTTCTGTGGTAGATATCAGCAATGCATTCTTTTCGATACCAGTACACCCTGACAGCCAGTATTGGTTTACATTCACATTTCAGGGGAAAAGGTATACATATACCTTTGGGGTTGGGAGGGTGGCCTAATGGTTAAGGTGTTTGCCTTACAAACACAAGGTGCAGGGTTTGAGTCTCACAAGGGATAATTGGCTATGCTTACAATGGCTCGCAAGGGCAGTTAGCCTAGTACTAACCTATGAACCTATGAACCTATACACGACTATCACAGGGATATTGTAAAAGTCCAACGATATTCTCACAAGAAATGGCAAGCAACTTGGCGGGATTTACCCCACCAAGGGGCATCAGATTTTACTTTATGTTGATGACATCTTGCTGGCGGCCCCCACCCAGCAATATTGTAAAGAAGATACCATAGCACTATTACGATTCTTAGCCACTGAAGGACATAAGGTAAATAAAAATAAACTGCAGCTTTGGAAAAAACAAGTCAAATACCTAGGATATGTAATATCCAAGGAAGGTAGAACATTAGATGAGGACAGAAAAGTAGCAATTTTGCAAGTACCAAAACCCACTACCAAGAAGGAAATGATGTCCTTCCTGGGTAAAACTAATTTTTGCCAGAGCTGGATTCCAAACTATGCCTTGGAATCTGCACCTCTAACTGACCTGATATATAAAAAGCCTATAGCAGCACAGGATTTGTTACAATGGACACCGGAGGCAGAATCTGGTTTCTGCAAACTGAAACAGTTAATAGCGTCCTCATTAGTTCTGGGATTACCAGACTACCATAAACGTTTTTTCCAAACTGTAGATTGTAAGCAAGGTTATATGACATCAGTGTTAACACAACAGCATGGGGACAAGCAATGCCCCATTGCTTACTATTCATCACAACTAGACCCAGTGGCACGGTCCTTACCCCACTGAGTATAAGCAGTAGTTGCAGCTGCAATGGCAGTACAGGCTTCAGCCTCAGTAGTTTTATTCCACCCTCTCACTTTGAGAGTACCTCATGCAGTCGTGATTATTTTACTGCAAGAGAAGGTAGCATATCTTTCCCCTGCTAGACATCTTTCCTGTATGACTATATTGTTGAACCAACCTCACATGACAATAGAATGATGCACGACTTTGAACCCTTCTACCTTGCTCCCAACCCCTGCAGACGACACACCACACCGCTGCCTGCAGGTGATTGAGCAAAAGACACTACCTAGAAAAGATCTCACGGATGTCCCCTTGGATGATGCTGAGGTGACATACTACGTGGATGGTTCGTGCAAAAGGGGTCCTGCAGGACAGAACCTAGTAGGATATGCAGTAGTTTCTGACACTGAGATTATAGAAGCAAAACCTTTACCACACAACTTATCTGCACAGGCAGCAGAATTGATTGCCTTGGCATGGGCATGTACCTTAGCAAAGGGTAAAAGTGTAAAACTTTTTACTGACAGCCAGTACGTTTTTCCTACTGTACATGTTTTTGCGCAACAGTGGAAAAACCGAGGAATGATAACATCTACTGGCAAACCTATCAATCATGCACAGTTTATTTTAGATCTTTTAGAATCTATTCAGTAACCTCAGAAAGTAGCTATTTGTAAATGCACAGCTCATACCAAGCAACAAGATAGGATTTCAAAAGGTAATGCAAGAGCTGATACAGCTGCAAAACAAGCAGCTTCAGAAGTATTTCTTTTAAATGAGGAACTACAACCCTCTGAGATTTTAGACTTAGAAATGTTAAAGACAATGTAGACACTCACTATGCAAGCTGAAAACAAAGATGGGTAAAATGAGGAGCAATTCTCAAAAAGGGGCTGTACATCTCTAAAGAAGGGAAACCGATACTACCATCTAATTTGTTTAGATATGCAGCTTTGTTGAGCCATGGGCAGTGTCATGTCTCAACAGGGGGGATGGTACAGCTGGTAAACCAGGTGTTCACAACGTATGGATATACAAACTACTCTAAAAAATTTTGTTTGATGTGCCAAATTTGTAACAAGCATCATGCACAAGGGGCGTTAGAGCCCAAGCAAGGGATTTTCCCTACACCACCATATCCGTTTCACACTATCTGTATGGATTTCATAGAATTGAACAAATGTGAAAATAAGAAGTATTGTCTTGTCATTGTAGATATGTTTTCCAGATGGGTGAAAGCCTTTCCAACCAAAAATCCAGATGCAGCCGCAGTAGCAAAAGTTCTTGTCAAAGAAATGATACCTAGATTCGGCATTCCAGAAAAGATCTACAGTGACAACGGTACACACTTTGTAAACCAAACCATACAGCAGTTAAGTAAGCATTTTGGTATTTCTTTAAAAAATCATTGTGCATACGATCCGCAATCTGCAGGGCTAGTTGAGAGGCATAATGGAATATTAAAGAATAAATTAAGAAAGTTAATAGCAGAAACAGGAAAGAATTGGGTGTATTGTCTGCCCCTGGTACTGTTGAGCATGAGAACTTTTCCGACTGCAAAAGGATTGACTCCTTTTGAAAAACTATTTGGAAGGGCTTATTATACACCCCAGTGGAAACTTCTCATGCCCGCAAACCAGGAAGCTGACTATACACTGGCTGAATATATGAGAAATTTGTTGAACTCTAAACATCTGTTGCAGTCAAGTTCTGTTTCAGATGAAGAACAAACTGAGACATCGGAAGTGGCAGTGATCCCTGGGGACTGGATTTGGGTGAAAATCATTAAAAAGAAAAATTGCATGTCACCAAAGTGGGAAGGTCCATACCAGGTGCTTCTTTCGACATCCACTGCAGTCAAAATCTCAGAGCAAGCTTCGTGGATCCACCTGATGCACTGCAAACTAGTTAAGAACTTTGAAGTGGACAAAAATCTTACCTCACCATCGGGGCACTCAGCACAAAGTCTGGCTACAAAGGGGGGTCAGATCAATAGGACTTATCCGTCTCAACCCCAGTGAAGAAACCATCAGTGCTGAAGGTCCTATTAGGGCAGTGAGTAAGATCACATGTCAAAAGCAAAGATGATAGAATCCAGAAAAATCCAAATAAAACTACTCGGAAGAGTTGGAGAAAACAGGAATGCAGAACAACCATTTCCTCAGAAGTATTGCATAATCATCCTATTAACTGTACTAGTGACAATAATCATTTTGTTGTGGCCATTCCTTTTCCCCACCACACAAACTGAACTGAATAAATGTGGAGAGTTGCACGTAGAGTGGCACCCAAACTTCAACTCTTACCAGGCAATCAAATATGTGTATGCTGAGACCTTCAATGTTTTGAATTGCTGGATTTGCACAGCTTTTCCAACAACATACGGAGGGTTGCTGTTAACTTCAGTCCCCCTAGGAGTCAACGAGACCTGGGAAAACCTGATTCATGATACATCAAGTATTACATCACAAGATAAAATAGCATTGCACTTGTCTGTTCAACAAAAGGTAACTGTGTGTTTTTACAAGAATAATATGGTTCAGGTGGGTTGGAGTGATTGCAATGTGACTGTTCCTTATAGATGCTACACTAAATCTGATAATACCAGATCTTATTGCAATACAAACTATGATTCATTTTTTGAATTGATGCACAAAACAATTGAGGAAGTAAAACATGATTCTGTTCTCTACAAACAACTGTCTATAATTGACAGAAGAATGTTTCACGCAGGACAAGTGTATGTTCATAGTAAAGTTACTACCAAAGTAGAGGACCGTTACTTTGTATGTGGTAGGAAAGCATACAAGTGGTTACCTGAAAATTGGTCCGGCAGTTGTCTTTTGGGCTACCTGGTTCCGGCCATATGACACACATCAGCTTTGCCTCAAGGTAAAATTTGGAATGTTCAAGAAATCGTCAAGAAACCTGTCAATCCAGTGGGGCAAATCAATGCAGGCTGGAAAAACCATCATGCTGTGGGCGATGGACTGACACACATGGACCTGAGTGATACTGTTATATCATGGGCAGGCATATTACCAGCATATGGAGCAATAAAATCGATCTGGGAGCTGAGAAAACTATCTAAACTTCTCGAAGTAATGAGTAATGTGACCTTTTCCACCCTAGAATTGGTAACTGACAAACTGAATGCCATGAGAACTGTAGTGCTTCAAAACCGCATGGCTCTTGACTTCACCCTAGCGGCAAGAGGAGGTACTTGCGCTTTAATCCAGGAGGAGTGCTGTTCATATAATCCTGACCACAAACATGAGATAGACAATCACCTTGAGGTAATTCAGCAGGTGTCGGCTATGACCAAACCAGGACCAAATCCATTGTTGGACTTTTTCCAGAGATTGTTTGGGGGGTGGGGCAGTATCCTAATGAACATACTGATTGCCATCTGTGTAGGAATGATCCTACTGGCAGTATATGTTTGCTGCTGCATCCCCTGCATGAAAAGACTGATTAAAGACTTTATAGACATGTCAGTTTCAGAAACCTTGTACCAAGGTGCTGAACTTGAAGAATTGTTGAAAAATTGAAAATGTTTTCATAAGTTTAAACTGAATGACTCTCTTAACTGCAAATCCTGAGTAGGATGAGGTTAGGGGAAGAAAAACTGTTTATGCTTATTTTGAAAGTAGAATAAAAGTATTAAAAGGGGGGAAATGTCAGAAAAATATGTATTAGTAATATTCTTAATGCATTCAAGGTTTAAAAAGGGTTAACACATTTATTCTATTTCACACTGCATAAATCTGCATGAGCTGCTGAGACTTTCCAATCCTGTTATGTCATAAAAATATGTGCAGCTATGATCTGCTTATGCTTTGGAAATTAACAGGAAAGCATTTGATTTCTGCTAATGTCATGAAAATAATAATAGATGTTTCATTTCTACTAATGTCATGAGACTTAAACAAAGAGTTATTGATTTTCTGCTTATGCTATGAGAAAATACACAACTGCAGAAGCTATTGATAATGAAAACAAAGGCTGTTTGAAAATATAAAATGTAATCAGCATTTACTTGTACCTAAGCTAGAAATGTACCTTGAAATGTAACACATATATATTAGAACTACACAATTGAAGAATAGAAAGTTTGTAGTAGGCTAAAAATAAGCCCCCAAGGCAAGGTTGTTTTTCTCAAATGTTTTTCATAAATTCAGTCATGTCAGCAGGAAATCCAAGTAACATTTTCTATGTAATACATAGTGAGTTTCAAATCTGAACATGTCAGCAGGAAATCTAGGTAACATTTTCTATAGAACAATACAAAAAGCTGTGTCTAACTACATCAACCATAGAAAAGTAACATTTCATAGAACTGTATAAAAGAAGCATACTGTCTACTAGTAAATTGGACAAAATCCTGTATCTGCATGTTTTGTCTCGTGGCTGCAAGTAATAAAAGGTGCCATACCTGAACCTTACGTGAATTGGTCTTTGAAGTTTTTTCCTTTGACATAACCCTATACGTGTGTATGTTTGAAAGCTTTGCACCATACATGGTAGAGTTGACAGGTCACTGTCTCTTACCCTGAACATAAGAACTGGCTCTGCCAGGAGTTGCAATGGCACCTCCATGCCCAAAGTCAGAAGTGGTGCTGGTACCTGACAGTTACTGCTGCCTGCTGGGACCATGTCCATGACCATTGACTGGATTTCTCCCTGAGACATCCAATTGATGGCAGCCTTGTTTCCTGGAGCATCACAATGTCCATCTGCTATCTGATCATTTTGTTGTTAATGACTGCTGTCTTCTGAGCATCACTAATGTTCTGTAGATCTTCAGTAAGGCCTGGAGTCAAAGGCTGATTTATTTTGTTGTTTTTTTTTTTTTTGTTTGTTTTGTTTTTCCAGGTGGATGGGTAATGATCAAGCTGTTTGGAGCTCCCTAAGCCCCACACACCCAGTGGAGCAAGTGGCCCATGGTGAAGCAGCACCTATTTGGCTGCAGGCTGCCCAGCTTAAGGCAGGTGGATGCTGCTTAATGAGATCAAATGATCTCTCCCACTGTTGGAAGCACCCCCTGGCACCTCACTCTACACCAGTTGAGTGCATTGGCTTATTACCAGCAACTGATACTTCCCTTGTTGTGTCACTACTCACAGAGTGAAGCTGGAGTGTCCTCTCCAGTGGGCCGGCCCGGGCAAGTGATTTGAGGAAACAGCTGATGCCCAGCAGAAGCAGATTCCCCTTCTCCATGCCACTGATTTAATCCAAGGGGAAATGAATGGCTAGTACAACTTGGCATCAGTGTCATTGCAGTCAATGCCAGAGTTAGGTCAATTATAACCACAAACTGCCTTGGTGGTCCATCTCCAGATTTTTCCTCGGGGTTTACTCCAGAATCCTTCACAATGACTAGGTATTGCCACAAGGCAGCAGGGGTTTTAAATCAGAGTTTGCCAACTCCTTGGTGGGTTACCTTCCCATGCTGACAAGCCTGATATGCCCAAATCCCTGCATGAGAGAAGAAAACCTCATTTTCAGATGATATGACCTTTAACAATTATGTGTAAGGATTATACTAAAAACAAGTGTGGCTAACAGGTGGATATTTATGCACACAGCACATTCCCAGTGTTCTGTTACCTATATTTATTCATGAGTTCAGTTGAGGCATATGTCAGGGCTACTGTATCCATCACAGAATGCAAGCAAGTTACTCCAGTGTGTGATATGACATGCATAACACAGTTTATCTGTAGAAATCCTGGCATTACCTGAACAATTATTAACCAGTCATCATTAGGCATGACAAATATGTGCACTGCCAGCACTCACAGATACAGATTCATAGGCTCATAAGTGTTTACTAGGCTAACAATCATAAGGGCCTTTTTAAGCCTAGCCTTGGATCCCGAATCTCTGACAAGTTCTGGTACCCTTGATAAGTGTAAGCAGGAGCTTAGGAGATAAAACATTTAGGAGCAGAGGCCTGGGAGAGGAACCATTTACATACTGACTGCATCCATTTAGAGACACTGGTGCAAAACCAGGGTGAATTTCCTGTTTGCCGTCCAATTGTCCAAGTTACACTTGAATTGGGTTAGGGAGGAACTATTCTTTGCATGGATGAGGACCCTTTTCCAGGGAAGGGTTAGTCTCTGGGATTACTAGCAGTGAACTTGTAAGCTTGATATATGGGAGCAGAATTGTAGCTAGCTATTTTTATGTGCTATGCTATCCTCCGATCTGACATCCCTTCAAAAAAAAAAAAAAAAAAAAAAAAAGCAAAAAGCTGTAGATATAGCATATATCACACATGGAGTTACAGCTTTTCAGTAGTTTTAGCATTATATATGAAGACAAGCATTCTATGACACTGTGTGGCATGCAAAACTGACATGTATCCACATTGTAAAAAGAGTCATACATTGTTAGGCCACTGTAAAACTGATAACATAACACAACTACTGCAAACTACAGTAGGTAATGCTTGAGAAATACCTCATGACATTGGCAACTACAGTGTCTAAGGGAATAGCCCTAATTCCATTTTCCTGTATGTGTGCCTTACATATTTACATAGATGTGTGAATATATGAATCACTCACAAGTGTAACTTAGGTGTTTGGCAAGTAATAAGTCATGTTAACAGCCACCAAATAACTTATATGCATAATGAAGATATAGTGAGATGAAAATTCAGTGGAAATATAAAAGCTATATTGAAATAAGATGAGCAAACAACATGGTCATTGGCTGACACAACAGTATCAGATATTTGGAATGCAACATAGCATCTTTGAATAAACAGACAATCATTAACACAGTGACAACATGTAACATATAGAACATTAGGTTATGTCATAGAAAACAGTACTGTCTGTCTACTAATGTATCAATGCCTTACATACAGTTTTTGCAATCCCTATGTACATAACTGTGTAATGCTCATCAGTGATTATGTAACAGGCAATGAAGAAAAGGAGTGGCCATGGGCACCATCATCCCTAAACACAGGATACAAGTATGAAGTAAACAAAGCATCATCAGTCTTGTACGTTCAAGTGACAGCCATGTTGAACTGAAGTACATGCCAGACATAGCCCACCAAAAGTAGTCCAAATACTGAAGCAGCAGACTCCTATTCAGTATATGAATAGACCGACTATGCACAACAGAGCAGTCACTGAACTCCATGGATAGGCATACAAGTGTATGTAAAACATCATACTCAAAAACACTGTAACAGTTACATATAACTGTCATCTAGGTAGTGACATGCAGTTAACAACATTACTCTCAGCAAGCATACTGTGCTTCTAACTAATGTGTAAACTATTTGAAATGCATACTGGTAAACACAGGAAATTTATGACTATTGCAGTTACTGTGTAGATGCAGACTGGGTAGTCTTACATCAGTAGTAGAATGCATTGAGCTGCAAACCAAGCCAGTCCACTAACAATGTTCTTATTTCAGGTAACATAATGTAGAAAAGTACAAAACATACCTCTTTCCCTCTGTTGCTATTCCAGCCTGTATATACACTTAAGGCACACTGTCCTTTTCCTCACTCTGTCTTGGTCACCTGCAAAAGGTGCAAAGCATGTATGAATGATATACACTTGGTATGTATAAACTAATACTGAAATACAGTGAGAAGCACATGTTTGTTACCTGCATATTCATTTTTTGCTGTGTCGCACACAAAACTTTACACATTAGAAGACTAATGAACATAGATTGGAGGATTTCTGATTCCAGCCTGCAACTCTCAGCTATATTGGCACTATAACCCTAATGCTTGTCTGCCTAGCTAATCCATCTTGTCTTTGATTGTACAATGTAACTGTAGTTAAACAACTCAAGGTATGACTGTGCAGGGATGGATTAATAACATGCATCAGGGCTTCCACAGTACATGTCCAATGCTCCCTGTGTGCTGTGATTTACAAACCAAAACATACAAGCCTGACTGCTTGTCAGCACAGTGGTCACAACACAAAAACACAACTGTAACATTTCATAGCTCAGACTTTGGAACACTTTCTTAGAACACATAGCTGCGCTTAACAGAAAACTACACCAGGCTTCCTGTTCATCACATACATCAAAATGTAGGATAGACAGAAGGGCAGGAAATATCTACCCAGATTCTTTAGTATTAATTAACAAATTATATATCAGAAATGTCTCTGATATTCAAGGATGTCCCGGATTTAGAGTCAAGGTGTATATTTGTCCCTCTAACTCTCTCCAGATAACAGCAGGAGAAGGGTGATGAATTGCACTTAATAAATAATGACAATAAATGCATTTAAGGAAAATAATCTCATGTACTGGTATCAGCTGATGGACAGAGAACAATTGTGAATAGTTGAATATATAACTACTACATTTAATTTAGGTTAGGAAATATGGTTAGATATTCAAAACTGTAGATACTTATTATTATTACTTATAACAAAATGAACATAATGCAGCTGCATTCCCTTTAAAGGGTCGAAATTTCAGAACATCGAACCTCTGATCATAGAGGACCAGAGGACCAAAGTTTTGAAATATCAAACCTTGTGAATGGAGATCACTGTACAGTGATGAATGGGAACTTTACCATTCAGTTCACTGTAGTGTGATCTTGGAGTTGGTATATTTAAGTAGCAGGGGGAGTGGGGGAAGCAGCCCCCCATGTGGGGGTTGTCTAGATGTGTGTCCAAAAATGTTCTTTAAATTATGTCACTTTTTAAATATGCACAAAGGTTTCTCTCCCAGAATGTTAAAGAGGTCCCTCTCATGACTAAGTAACATCCATTTTTTATTGAGAATGTCCCTTATGTGTTGTGCATCTCCTGAAAAAGGTGGACACACATCTAGACAACCCAGATATGGACATGTTTAAGTGTGGAACTTGTAAATTTTGTTCACACATTTTGGAAACTGATATGTGCAGAATTAGTAATGTCATGGTTAGGATCCCAGGTAGATGCAGTTGTGTTACAGAGTGGGTAGTCTACTGTGCTATTTGCTCAAACTGTCCATGTTTTTACGTTGGTAAAACCGAACGTAAACTTAAGATCAGGATTAGCGAACATTTGAGAGACATTAGGGATCAGAGTGAAGTCAACGTTCTTGCCAATCACATTAGATATTTTTATAATCATAAATTTAAATTTATTGACTTAGAGGTGCAAGAAAAACATGACGGGAGGCCCCAAGGCCCTATTTATTTATTTATTTATTTATTTAAATTTGTTGACCAGGAGTGTCCAACTGGACGTAGGTCCATTTTCAGTAGAGGCCCGGGGAGAAAAGCTCCACAGTAAAATAAACAGACAGTAGATACATTGGATTACATAGCGATTAACAATTTAACATAGCAATTACTTACAACATATTTACAGATGAAGAACATAGTACAACAGTAGACAACTAGAATCTTTATCTGTGAAGTACATAACAGACATTAATAAATCTTACAATGAGAAGTTCCTGCTGTATAATAAGTACTAGGCTTATGAGCATCTGAGCTTGCTATAATCAAGGTAGTTAGTGGAGTGGAAAGAAAGGTAGTGGTTGGATGGGGTGGATGATATTAGAGTGGGAGTTGCAAGGGCATAGCCAGCATGTTTTTAGGTGCACTTTTAGTAAAGTTCTGAAGCGGGTGCATGATGGTACGAAGGTAATTGTGGGTGGGAGTGAGTTCCATAATTTGGCTATGGCGCAAGGGAATAGTGCTTCACCAGCAGAGTTATTGGCTTTAGTGATCTGCAAGTGATTTTTGTTGCTGGATCTTAGTGGTCTGGTGGTGCGATAGGGTTATAGTAGATTCTGGAGGGATGGGACATTTAGTGGATGGTTTACTAGTTTGTGGGCGAGTGAGAGTTGATACCACTGAAGGAGGTGAGGGAGTTCAAGCCAGCCCAGTTCAGCAAGTGAGAGACAGTGGTGACTACAGTAGGATGCCCCTGTGGCAAATTTGGTGATTTTGTTGTAGCAGGTCTCTAGCTTGTTTAGATCACATTGCCTTAGGTTGGTATATATTGGAGAGGCATAAAGTAGGGTGGAGATAAGGTGGGAATTTGCTAATGAAATCTTTGCTGCTTTGGTGAGAAATTGCTTATTTCTGTATAACGCTCCTAGTTTTTTGTGGACTTTCTTTATGGTCATGGATATGTGAATGTCAAATTTTAGTTTATTGTCTATTTCCACTCCTAGCAATTTGGTGTGTTCAGTTGGATATATAGTGGTGTTGTCTTTTGCTGTGATATTAAACTGAGAGTTTTTTTGAGTATGTGTGGTGGGTTGGAAGATGAGTAGTTTAGTTTTGTTTGGGTTGAGTATTAATTGAGCATCGGATAACCATGTTTTAACAGAGGAAAAGGCTTCCTGTGTGACTTTTTGCAGTTTTGGTAGGGACTGGGCTGAGCAGGTGATGGTCGAGTCATCTGTGTATTGTATGAGTGTGCCATGTTTGGTGGCAGAGGCTAGATTATTGGTGTAAATAGAGAAGAGTAGGGGTCCAAGGATGGATCCTTGGGGAACCCCTATGGGGACAGGTAGTTGGGGAGATATGTAATTCTGCCATACAACAAATTGTTGGCAGTCAGACAGGTAACTCTGAAACCAGTTGGTGACTGATTGTGAGAAGGATATGCTATTGAGGACAAAGATAAGTTGTTTGTGTGGGGCCATGTCAAATGCTTTAGATAGGTCTAGGAAAGTAGCAGAGGAGAGATAGCCATTGTTTTTATGCTGAAGGATAGTGTTAGTAAAGGAGAGTAAGGCAGTGGTGGTGCTATGGTTTGGTCGGAAACCATGCTGAGTACTGGAAAGGAGGTTGTTAGTAAGGATGTAGAATGAGACCTGAGAGTGTATGCCTCTCTCTAGTATTTTGGAGAGTGGAGAGAGAATAGCTATGGGGTGGTAATTGGTTAGTTCTGCGCAGGGTCCACCTTTGTGGAGGGGAATTATATGTGATACTTTCCATAGTGTGGGAACGTAACTTTCTGACAGAGATCAGTTAATCAAGATGGATACTGGGTAGGCCAGAGCATCAGCTGCGATTTGTAGGTATTCACTTGGGAGGTTGTCTGCTGCTAATGTGGTGGGTTTAAGTTTAGTTAAGAGGTTTTTTTTTATGTTGGAGGTAGGTGCAGGAGAAAAAGAGAAGGCAGTGGGGAGATTACTAGTTGAAGGTGTGGGTTGGAGGAGAGGGGGGTTGTGTTGTTTAGCTAGTGATAGTATGGTTTGGGTGAAGTGTGTGTTGAATGAGGTAGCAATATTTTCTGAGGAGAGAGGGATGTTAGGAGGAGGGGTACTGACTTTACCTGAGTAGAGGATGGAGTTTATGGAGGACCAGAATTGTTTGGGGCTGTGTTGTGAGGAGTCTAGGGCAGACTGGTAGTATTGGAATTTGTCCTGTTTTATTAGCTTTCTGACTCTATTGCATAGTTCTAGGAATTTCTGTCTAGCTGAGGGGGTTTTGGTTTTGCGCCAGTGCTCCCAGGCTTTATCCCTGTTTTTCATTTCTGACTTAGTGGTTTTCTGTAGCCATAGGGAGGGTTGTGCTTTGCTTCTGGAAAATCAGAAAACACTATTGTTTCCAATAGAGAAAACACCAGCTCTGAAAAACATCATTCACCCCTATATTAACCTGCAATCTTTACGCTCCTCCAATAAAATCTTAGCTCAAACTACCAAAGCCAATAATTCTGCTGGGGATTCTCTATTCTCAAACTTTGTAGGTAAAATGTGGAACTCCCTACCGACCATGCTCACCTCAGAACCTTCACTCCTACAATTCAAAAAAAAGCTTAAACCCCATTTCAATACTCTCTGGCAATGTCCCTGTTCCAAACCTGATTAACCACTATCATTTACCCTTCTCTTATTTCACTATCCTTAACCGCTTTTTAACAAGGCTTCACTTTGTAACTGACCTATGTTTTTTTTTATATGCTGCTGTTATTTTTTTTCCCAAGATGTGATGTATCTTTATATTGTATTTAGAACTCAACTATCTTCCTTTTTTGCATTAACAATGTTCATATGTCTGTTATGTACCTGGAGCTTTTCTCCCCGGGCCTCCGCTGAAAATGGACATGTATCCAGTCGGACTCTCCCGGTTAACAAATGTAAAATAAAATAAAAAAAATAAATAAAATAAATCTTATGGGGGCATGGTAATTAAGGATGTTCAGGAAGGTAGTATTAAAAAATTCAACTGCGTCATCTAGACTGAGGTACTTTAGAGGATGCCAGTTACATTCTTTGAGGGATGAGATGAATGTGAGTGGGTTAAAGTTTAGTTTCTTACGTATTTGATGGTAGATGACAGGTTTAGCTTGGTATAGGTATTTTTGAGTAGGAATGTTGGGGAGTGATCACTGAGGCTATCTGATAAGCAGCCTGTTATATATGACTGGGGGCTCTTACTGACTAGTATCCAATCCAGGGTAGTGTGCTTGCTGGAGTTTTTTTTTATACTGGTTGGTGACTGGACTAGTTGGGTGAAGCCATGAAGGTGTACACGATGGGTTGAATTGTTGCCAGAACAGGATTGCCAGTCAATATTGAAATCACCTAAGATGATAGTTTCTTGGGGGAGATGGCGGGTAGACCAGCTGAGGAGGTTTTCTAGTGGAGGGATGTTTTGGCCAGGTGGGAAGTAGCATCCAATTATGTTGATGGTTTTGTTTAGGTTAATTTTGAGGTTGGTATATATTATTTCTTCATTGCCTATTTGTGGAGCTGATGATTTTAAGATCTGGATGTTTAGATGCTGTTTAAATATTATAGCTACACCACCTCCTTTTTTGTTTAGCCGGTCTACTCTTAGTATGCCGTAACCTGTAGGGAGTATTTGCTCATTGGTAATGTGAGGTTTTAGCCAGGTTTCTGTCAGGATGACTATATCTGGGGAGTACAAGTCTATGATGGCATGGAGTTCATGGACTTTGTTGGATATACTTCTAATATTTAGGCTTAGTAGAAGGAAGTCACTTGGCTTTCTATTGGCTGTAATATGGGAGAAGTTGTGGTTTCTAGTCTGATTATGAGGATTGGGGTTGGAGATGGTAGGGCCAGGTTTGGGGTGGATGTCTCCACTTAGGGCTAGTTTTGATATGCATGTGATTATTAGTTTTCTCAGTTTTTGAATGTGCTTATTTATAAGGGAAACTTTATGATTGTGCTCTGTGGGTAATAGGTATGGTGGGAGGGTTACTATGTTAAGTTGTAGGGATGCTTTATGTTTGAGTAATATAGTTGGTAGAATATGTGGGGGGTGCATAGGGATGGTTCTTGAGCTGGTGGGAGGGGAGCTGAGTGTAGGTGAGACATGAGTGGTGGTGTGTGAGTAGTAGTACAGTGGTAGTGGTTGAGTGGAGGAATGATGGAGCTTTGGTAGGATGTAAGATATGCAAGGAGAGTGCATGCAGTGAGCATAGGAAAGGTATGCTTGTACATGTTAGTTGAGGAGGTGTGATAGTAATGGGAAGATGGAGGAGGTAGTGTTGGGTTAGCGCAGTGGTTGACTATTGGAAAGATGGGAGGGATTTGAGTGCAATAAAGGTGGGACCACTGGGGGCAGGAGGGAATAGGGGGTGGGAGAAAATAGGGGGCAGGGTGGGGAGCGAAGCGGGTAGAGACTCTGTTAGTTGCTCGTATGAGGGGGCTGGAAACAATCACAAAGCAAAGACAAGTATGTGTTAAGAAACAATCACAATTGACCAAGGACTGCTCTGAAACTGTAAGTCATTTCTTAATTTCTCAGGTGGAAAAACAGGATAACCTTGTATCAGTAGGCTACTGTGGTCATAGTTTAAATTAACAAACACACAGTATTGATCAGTTATGTCAGTTATGTCAGCCTATTAGTAGGCTACTGTGGTCATAGTTTAAATTAACAAACACACAGTATTGATCAGTTATGGATACTATTTGCTAACAGAAGGGAATAAGAGAAAGTGGAAGATGTGTGTGTATGTGATGGTGGTGGGGGGGCTGCTTACAAGCCAAAGCAGAGTGCTCTCCAGGGGAAAATGAATATTGGCTCAAACAGGTAGACACATACTCAAAGTTAACTGTAGCTGTTTGCAGACAGTTCAGACCTGGACTGCGCTTTTCTTACAAGAATGTTAAAGGTGGTACTGCAGTTGAATACTTAAGAGTGGTGTTAGGTTCAAAGTTAACTGTAGCTGTTTGCAGACAGTTCAGACCTATCTTTTTGAGAAGGCTGAATTAACCTGGCAGTTATGACTGACTAGATGCTCTACCTTGGCCAGGTTTGAATGACAGCATGTCCATTAGTTGTTTATTAAAACTTAAAGCACTGAACAGATGAATTTTTATTTTAGCAATTTTAATTTTATTTCTCATATTTTTGTATAATTTTATATGTGTCATGATGGTTGGGAGTTATTGGTTTGCTAGTGGGTTGAACCCATAAGCTCATTATGTATTTCTGGGCTATTTTGTATCCATTTTATATTCATTTAGGATAGTTTTTATGTGTAACTTAGGTAGTGGTTTTATACACTTTATATATTTAAATTGTTACATAACAGTGATCTACATCTTATTCTAGTCTAGTTTTATTTTGGGATGGTTATATCTGGGGCTACAGTAATTCAGTTAATTTTATGTATTACTGCTGCATTTGTCTTTTTTTTCTTTTTTATTCCTGTGTTGTTTTAATCCTTAATTGAACACATTTGACTAGATCAGGAAATGACATCATGTTAAAAAGTGGTTAAAAGAATGCATTTCTGTAGTTTGTTTGTATCTGATGAAGTTCCTGTTATTTGAGATGAAAGCGCTTATATCTACACTTGTTTCTGTTGCAATAAACTAGAAGTGATTGTTGGAGTTTCTGGTGTACTTGCTAATTCATTTTTTGGCTAGAAATCCTCTTTCGGTGTGGATCCCTTGGCTCTTATTGCCTGCATCCTGTGGTTTGAGACAGTTTCTGGTATCCCTTCATACAGCAAGTGGTAATTGACATATACCTAGGGTGGGAGAGAAGCAGGTGTGCCAGACATCGCATGATTCTGATGCTTTGCATAACATTGCTGCATATAGAGTTCCGCAGTACACATTGCTATTACATGTATAATCATGTGTTGTTATTTGTGTGATGCAGTAGTAAACTGCATCATGTACATGGGGGCACACATGCTGATGAAGACCAACATAAGTGTAATGTCATGTTTTCGTACATTTGCAGGACATACATAACACTACCAGCAGTGTATGTAATGTTGTCTGAATTCATTTGCACAGGTCCATCCTCTTCTCCACAACAGGAAGACATGACAGGTGAGGTTCTCCATGTTCTACTACTATGACTGTTACCTGTTATTGCCTCTGCCTCCTGTCATGCTAGTGGTGTACTGATATTTTGATATTTCCCTGACATTGTAAGCTACAGAAACATCTTCAGGAGACATGACCATGCAGGTGCACCTACAGACAGACCGGCTATGTTTTCCCACCATGTTCATTGGCTACAGCACTCTGTAGCACTTTTGTGCTGTATGAAATTAATGCCACTGTTTTTCATACACAAGAAAATCTGGCCGACACATGCACTATATTTCTTGTGAGTACCACCATATCCTGTTACCGTGTTGTATATATCATCATGGACCTCTGCCTGCATTCATGATTGTGTTGCATAAGCACAAGTTGTACTTTGTTTGTATTTTCCCAGTACACGATCCCATCATGACAGAGAACAAACTCACCACACAGGAAGTGTTTTCCTGGAGGCCTGTCACTGACAATGTTCTGACATGATCCTTCATGCAAGCAACATTGTATGCTAGTATGAGAGTTTGAGGTCTGCCACCAGTGGTGGCTCACCATTGATCCCCCCATATGAGCTGACATCATGCTGTTCCTCCGTTTGTTGCCGTCCATTAATATTCTGTCCTTCTGCCCCTGCATATGACAGCCATCATTGGTACCTCAGCCACGACCAACCAGTATGTGTATATATTATCTACTGTGTTGTACCTCTGTTTGAATGGTACATGATGGTAAGTATGTGCTTACTAATACTGTGTTGATGTTTTTGTTCCCCTACAACAGTCGCATTTCAGACCTCACCTCCGGCACTGGATTCTACCAGGACATGTCAGGTGTTTTTTATATTGTTATTCCTCACACATGTCATGAATGTTTCATATGTAACATAATTGTAAACTCCTTGTTATACAAGTTCCATGGATCACATTCAAACATGACCTCCTGGTAAGTCCTTACATTTAAGTGATATAGTTGTGCCATACGTCAGTACTGATCTCTCTCATGTGCTATATGTGCTTTATCTCACCTGTGTCATCTGTCTCTTTTTTTTAGGACATCTACTGTCTTCATCCTCCATTAGCCCTGTGATGCCCGTGCGCTGGCCCTGTAATCAAGGACCATCAATCCTCACCACTAACACCAGTGTTGCGTGTGCACATTGGGAGGATAACAAGTGCACACACAGTAAAGTACAATTTCCCTTAAGAACACACAGATATCACAGTCAGTCTGGGGTTGGTTTTTCCCTTTCTCTCCAGATTCCCAATAAGACTCTCCACTGGCACAGCTATAGGGTCCAGATCTCAGCCTAGTAGTCAAGCTAAAACCTCCAACACTGTCTCTGTCCAACCAGTGCTTTGTGTCCCTGTCCAAGTAACTGACACACACACACTTTAAGATTTGATTTAGATACAAAAACATAGACACTTCTGGGAAAGGCTGGCACAGGTTCTCCAGCTGTGCCCCCTTTCTGCCCAGACTATAAGGTAGTACCAACTGCCACCAACCAGTGCAGTCAGCTACTGTAAGGCCCTTCCCAAAGTGTAACCAATTTTACTGTGCAATATTATTATCCAAATAGCAAGTGCGACTGAGACTTGAAGGCTATTTAGGAGTGGCTGGTACAGTATTACCAAATGCATGCAATGCACAATAAGAGTTGTAATTATCTCTACACAAAGCAGCCACAGTTGAAAGGTTTAAAAATATTTAATAATAAATAATAAAAACACAAGACAATACTTCTTACTTACACAATGACATAACAGAGTTCAGAAATCACAGGAGCTTTAAAACAATATCGTAGAATAATTTGACATAAATATAGAAAACAGCTAATCTAATCTGACTAAATTCCTGTATAAGTCTAAGAAAAATCACAGTTCTAAATACTACTTTATGTACAAGACAATATGCTGGTGAGTTGTTAACAGGGTTCAGACAAAGTCCAAAATGCTTAATTCTCTTCGAGAAAGTCTTAAATTGATAACACAGTACTGCTGAGTCATTTCACATTACATCATTCTTGACACTTCTCTGGTTCCCAGACTAACAGAAACTCAAAATTCATATTTCTTTTTGTAGTCTTGCACCGGGTCAGGAAGCCACAGCAATAAAATAAATTTTACATGTAAAATATGGTAATTAACTCTGTCTTAATAACAATAGAAAGAATTTGCTTGCCCAAACATCCTGTCTCCGAACTTTGAGATCAAACACAGTTATAATTCTTTGCTTAACAGCTTTCTTCTAGCAGAGTGGACTATAGTTACATTTTTGAAATTCAACATTTAACAGTTTTCTTACATTTAGTTTTCTTACATTTGAGAGCACAAGCCTGTGGATTATACTAATATTTACAATTACATAGAATTATCTACAAAATTCTATCTAGCAAGGTTGGCAGTCTTCACAACCCCGTCCCCTGATTCCAAGGTGAGATACGATGTTTCTAACTGTGCTAGCATGTCTCCTGGTGCACAGGACACAGATTTGGTGATACAGTCTGGCACACATGATGACAGTCATGTAGATGAGGTTGTAGTCTCAGATGTGGAGGACTATATGGGAACATCAGATGTTGGACAGGATGATGCCTGTGCAACATAGTCCCATGTTGAGTCTTGTGGTGATGTTGACACTTCCTGTCAACAGAGAGATACTACCTAGTGCAGTACACATGGGCATGTAGCTGGTATGCAGGTGTGCGTGTTAGTGATTGTCCACATACCTACTCCTACAGGCAAATGAACATTTCCAATGTCATGCATCTGACATTTGCTTGCTTGCCTGTGCCACAGAGCATGTTGTACACCAGCTGTCTATGTTGCATGAAGGAGATGAGTGCAGACATGGTGAGGTCATGCTGGCATTGGATGCTCAGAATGATAGCATGTTATCTGTGACATGGTCCATTGAAACCCTGGTTATAGCAGTGCCATAGTACAAGCTAGATTTGATGTGCCCTGACTGTGCTTAGCCGAGTGCAACATAGGAAAGTCAGGCCCCCTCTCAGTAGACCAAACCTTGTCTATTGGGCATTGATGACTATGCTGTAATATGCACATGCATCTGCTGCTGGCTAATCCAGTTTGGGTCCAGCAGTCATGACCAAATAGCCAACTTGCACCCATGCTCCTAACCACAGTGTGTCTCCACATACTGACATCACCCCATTCATGTCCTCTGGGGAGCAACATGTGCTGAGTGTTTCCATACATGGAAGAGACAGCCAGGACCACAGTGTGAGCCATCAGCATGGAAACCCTATATTGCATTAGACTAACACATTGACAGTTGAGCCATTATTTCATGTAGTGTCAATTCGACCCCATGGCGATGATGAATACTGTACAGACCATTGACAATTGCATCTGTCTATGGTCACATTTACTGACCAAGGTGACTCTATTCAGTACATGATAATTTTTCCATACTTTACATTGCCATATGTTGCTACTGATATTGACAACAGTTTTGCAGTATGTCCTGACTTGCTTTCCTCTTTGCATCATTTGCTAGTGGAGAGAGAGAAATGGGGTTCTCAGAGATATGTCCCTTGTTATCTGCCATCCACACATACAGTACTATGAGTCTGGATCCATACTTTTATCATTTGTGGCCTAAGTTAATGATCCCTGTTGTGATAGATTTGTATATGTTCATAAAATTATATGTTATGATCATGTGTGTACATCTACTGTATAATTTCCATTAGATGCTGTCTGTGCTGCTGTGGTGAGGCAACACCTGAATGTCATTGTTTAATGTGTCTATTCATGTATGTGTGGCTTGTCATGACTCAAGGCTATGAGACAGATGCTGCCATATTGATTGAGGCTGAACTTTTGTTCACACCGTCCTTCACCCATGCCTGTTTCTTCTACTCCTGGTGTTCTCCTGCTCCTCCTCTGATGGCAGTGGAATGTTATCTTCCGACATCTGGGGTTCTTGAGGTAGGTCACCCACAACTGCCAGTAGGAATACCACCATGTGTTTTGTTAGCATGCTGTATAGCATGGTGCACACAGTAATCTGTGTTGCCTTTTCAGGTAAGTTTTGCAGTGCATCCAAGATGTGTCCAGATAGCTGAATCGTGCTTTCAGTACACCAAACACATGCTCTCTGACGTTTCTTGTTGTAGCATGCCCTGTATTGTAAGCCTCCTTTGCAGGGTTGGAAGGTTCTCTGAATGGGGTCAGTAACCACTGCTCAAGTGGATTACTATAGTCATCTGTTGTTGGGGGGGTATATATGTTGTCATGATACATAATGTTGACAAGGATGTATTTATCTTACATCCTAGCTGTATTCCTATGTTTAAGCTACAATAGTCCCTCAGGTATTTCACCGTGATGGAACTCAGCCCTCAGACCACTTTCCCTCCATATGGCAGCATCATAAATGCTCCTTGGGTATATCACCATGATATTTGTTATGCTGCCATCTACTGTACAAGCCACTTGACAGTTTAGGGATGGTCATCCCTTTTTATTTATGTATTTTTCTGATTCTGGTTGCAAAGGGGTCTTAATAGAGATGTGGGTACAGTCTACTGCATCAAGAACATGAGTGAAGTTCTTGATTTTATAGAACTGGTGCTTGACATTTTGCCACTCCATGGGTGTATATGGGAAGTTTATATTTTCATCTAGCTTGGTTCTCATTGCTGCCAGGAATTGTGCAAGGATTAAATTGGCAGTTGTCCATGACACTCATACAGCATCTCCTATATGTCATTGGAAATTACCAGACACAAGTGCACCTCAGCTCAGGCAGACTTTGGTTTCAAGAGGTATGGGGTTGGCTCACACTGTATGCACAGATGTGTGGGGCACATATGCTGCACACAGCCTACACCAGCTGCCTGTCTTAGTGGTAGCTGTCAATAATTTCATGATCTGAGAGTAGACTTAGTTGTATGCTGTCTCTTTGTAGCTGGCTGCCTTCTATGACACATGACCAGATCATCCTCTGTGTCTTGTAGTACTGCAGCCTGTTGCAGTTCATTCACTACAGGTTGTAGTTTTTTTTATTCAGTATTGATAATGATTCCATAGGATTCATCTGGTGATAGCTTTCTTTCCTTGTGTGACAGTATGGCATTCACCAAGGATTTTAAGAACAGAGTTTGTTGCACTTTCTTGCATGTAAGTTGCATTGGCCACAAACATTGCGTTTTGGAATCTGATGGGCAAGTGCAGAGTCCACTATGCTGAATAAATAAGAATCAGACTGATTCAAGCGTGTCTTCTGAAATCGCATCCGCAACTGATGTGCTGAAGTCTTCCTTTCACATGCTGCCCTGCCTGCAACTAACTTTTAGAATCCATGCCTTAATTAATTTTATTTCTTACACTTGTTTTTTTTATTTTTTACTAGTTGGCAATGGGGTTCGGGCCAAATTCAGGAAGCTTCCATGTAAGAGTTATAACTCTTACACGGAGGCTGCAGTTAAACAGTGTGATGTCAGCATGTCATGCATATGCATGAGGTGCATGAGGCATGCTGAATCACACTGTAACTCTTACATGGTCCGTGTAAGACAGTAGGGGGCGCGTCCATAGGCTAAGCCCTGCAAGCGGACACGCCCCCGGAAGTCTAGAATGGCAGAAAGTAAACAGCCACGAGAGAGGCCATGGAAATGTGAATAAACACACTGCACAACACATGCCCCAACAGACCAGCAATGTAAAAAGTGAACAGAGAACATTATAAAATGAAAATGAAAACTGTTTTATTTTTTTTAAAACCCCGTAAATGTTTGCTACTGCGTGCGCTCATGTGCACGAGTGTGCTACTAGCACAACTGCAGTTAGCAATCAGTGGGGAAAAGGATATAAGAACTAAATATGCAAGCTAAGCCAAAAAGTAATAGCATAGCGGTAGAGTTGTCGGCTTAAGAGCTGGCAGGCAAGGTTCGAGCCCACACAGCAACCTTTTGTTTTTTTGTAAATAAGCACTAAAAAGGCCCCTGACAGTATTGTACAAATGTAAAAGTATTTCCTTTTGTAAAATGGAATGAAATGGAGCATATATTTTCAAGTAATACAATAATAAAAATATTTAGAAATGTACTGATAGCTAAGCTGCTGTGAGACAGAGTGCCCGAAGCTGAGTAGTGTTTGAAAGGCTGCAAATTGCTTGCCCGTAGCTAAGCATGGGTTTAAGGCTCAAACTGTGTGCAACTAGCTGTGCTTAGCTTAACATGCGTGTTACTAGCCAATTAAGGTTTAACCCAGCGCACACCGTTTGCGAGGAGGTGCGCGCCGCGCCCACAAGCTAACCACCGGTGCGCATGTGTTAGCTCTGCGCAAACAAGCACAGACCTGGTTTTAAGTGCTTAAAAGTGCCTTTGGCATGTTTGATTGACAGGTCCTGAACTCATTTCTAGACAGTCATAAAAATTAAAAATCAGTGGTCAGATTCGAACCCAGGATACCATGCACTAGAGTCAAGGTACTAAACCACTAAGCCATGACAGCAGCACTTAGAAACGCAGAAATAGCATATATATAGGATGTAATCCAAAATGGAGCATGATAAAGCAGTTTCTGTGAAGTAGATACAATTCCAAAACGGCCAATCATAGAAATGTGCGGGAAAATCGGCATATATAAGCCCCATAGGTGGGAATTCACAGCAGAAACGATTGTAGAATAGACCTGCAGGCAGAATGAGTGGAGTAGGGGAGGGGCGTTGCTTTCAAGCACAGCGGTGGGGCGTTGAGGAGTCCAGATACATGGTCTGGCTCCTAGTTCATCATCATGAGGCCCAACTCATGCAGGGCCAGGTCTCATGGGGAGCATACAGGGCGGAGGCATGGGACCAGTTGGCTCATGATCTCACTAGTGCTACTGGGATTCCACGTACTGGTGAGCAGGTCCGTCACCACCAATGCGACCTGAAGTGATGTAAAGAAGACCAGTTGACCCAATGGATCCAGGAGGCCCAGGATATGCCCAATGCCCCACTACTGAGGAAGTTACATTTTACTTATGTATGTAAGGAATTCAACTAGCTGATACCATGGAGATGTGTATTCCAATATTACTTGTTTTGTATTACAGCTGCAGGTGTCCGCTCTGCGAATCACAGGGCCCATGACCGCAGGCTGGTGCGGCTGCGCCACCATGCAGGTTAGTAACCCCACCTAGTACTTGTAAATAAATATTATAGTGTAGCACGTAGCAGAACACTGCAGTGTATTGATTAAAAGTAATAGAATGTGCAAGCAACAAGTGAAAGTCTGCAGGTATGGCTGCAACAAGTTCATCAGTATGCAAGTGAAACTGGAAATATAATTGATAGAAATAAATAGTTCTGTAATACAGATGTCCCACCATTAATTAAATGTAGTATAACCTGTAGTAGTCTCAAGAGTACAGCTTCAGAAGCTGAGTTAATCACATGTGAGATATATACCCTGTTGAAATGCTGAATCATGACAGAAGTGAGGCTGCTGGAAAGTGTTTGAATCACCACAGGTCTAATATGTGAACAAAGCCTAGAAGTACCAACCTGAACTGTGAAATAGCAGGATGTGTGAGAGTGACAGAAAGGGTCATGTATCAATAAATAAAGTAGTAATAACTCCTGAATATATAAGCCTCAGTGTGGTTCTACAGAACTAAATGCATGTGGGAATTAAAATTATCATCCCAAACTGATTTCAGTGTGTCTGAATCTTGAATGTTTAAGCCAAAATCTGTATATGGTGATGACAGTCAACAATATTCAGATAGAATGAATGATTGTCCGACATACTAAACATCCATAGTTGTCCCCTGCCCTGTCATCAAAGTGTAGCAGGATGATGTATCTGATCAAATTCAAAATAACTAGGATAGTGATGTATCTGTAACAGGTCTAGCATGACAGTCAATTAAAAATCATTTGGAAACTATCACCCACAAGTTAATTGTTTTTCTATTACAAATGTATATTAATGTATAATTTATGAATGTGTCATCATTTTCTTTCTCTACCCCACCCTATAATTGCAAATTAAAAAACTCACTAAACATTGGTATGTGAACATTTCATTAACCATGGACATTTGTCCTGTCGTTTCAAAAATATATGCATGTCCGTTGCGCATGTGCCCTGTTCATACCTGCAAACCTGATGGTCTGTTGCCATTAATCAACCCTGCATGTTGTTTGATTGTGTATTTCTGTTCAAATAATGCATGTGATATTGATATGCCTGTTGTTTAATGGTGTTAATATCTGGGTGTTTGTTTAATGGGAATACCAATGCATGCTGTTACAACTAATTTGAATGGAATAATATGCTACTAACCCAAACTAACATAACATACTCACAAACCTAGAACACTTGGGAAGGCGGGTCCCAGCGGACCCACCTCTCCCACCTCATCTGGCGACTGCAGCTGGCACTAGTGCCCAGGTCGGACCCTCCTCCGGTGGCCCTGTGCCACCTTCGGGTGGAAGCGCTGCAGGGGATGGGGCCTGTCCCCCCCTCTGCAAGCGTGGCTGGAGGAGCCCGTCCACTCACCCTCCAAGGTGTCCGGTCTGTGGTGCGAAGGGAGATCCAAGACTCTGTTCTTGGGCCCCTACGTCAGCTTGAGGCCCGTGTGGCACAGCTTACGGGCATGCCCGTTGTCCCGCCTGCACAGCCCCCAGCACAGCCCCATCCTGGGCTGTGAAGGAACAGTGGCAACTGCCTATGGGTGGGGATATCAGTTCCACTGTTGCCATCTGTGGGCTCATGTGCCCTGGATATCCCAACCTCCGTCCCCGTCAATTATGTAACCCCCCACATGTGTCATACACCACCCCTGTATGCATCATGTCTGTGTTGTCTGTTAACCTACCCAACCTACCTCCCCAGCTATACCGACTACCTTCACCTGACATACCACTCTCACCTGAAAAAAAAAAAAAGGGCACTCTGTACCCACAAAAAAATTACGCCCCATACATAGCTGTCCATGTTGCACACATGTCCGCTGGACATTGAAACTGTTAATTACAATTGGCTGTACAACAGGTATTAATGTTATCCTGACACCTCTCTCAGGGGTGGAAGGTTTCAAATGTCACACCAAATTACATACAAATGATGCACAGCTGTTGCTGAGAAAGACATGGGCAGCTATGGGCCTCACCTATATCCTTCCTGCAAATCCCAAGCTTGTTTCCCTACTGTCTTACCCTCTTTGTGACCCCTTTTTAACCACTTTCCTGTCACCCCTTTTTCTTTTCTTTCAAAGAAAATAGCGAGGGTGTGCGCTTGTGTGTGTGTGGAGCTCACCGCTAGTGCGCATGCGTGAGCTCCGCGCAAATGAGCGCAGACCTGGTTTTAAGTGCTTAAAAGTGCCTTTGGCACTTTTAACTGACAGGTCCTGTACTCATTTCGAAAGAAAAATAAATTCCCACTGCCAGTCTCGAACCCAGGACCTTGGTAACACTAGTCTGTATGACCTACCACTAAGCCATGACTCTCATACAAGAACGTAGTGCTAAAATAAATATAACATGTACTAGTAGGAATCAATATAAAGGCAATATAGGATGTGTACTACCCAAAGCATGTCAGGTAGATTTTTAATGCCCGAATTACTGGATTCCCATACTAATTTAGTGTTCACAGAAACAGCCCTGCTAATTGTTAGCTTGTACATAATAATGTAAGGTAATGTACATATATGAAAGTATGTATATGTACACATACATATATATATATATATATATATATATATTAATACATATGAAAGATAGTGGTAGGTGTCAGTATTCATACACACTCACTACAGGAAACAGTGAAGATAAATTCAGCAACCAGAATCTGCAACACAGCCTGACTCCTGTGAGACTTACTAACCCTTTAACTGCTTAAAGGTGCCTTCAGCACTCTGATTGACAGGCCCTGTACTCAATTTGAATGCAAAATAAAAGCATACTATTAGGCCCTACCACAAGACCATTGTAACACTAGTCTGTATGACCTACCACTAAGCCATGACTCTCATACAGGAATATAGTGCTAAAATAAGTATAACATGTAATAGTAGGAATGATGATAAAGGCAATATAGGATGTGTACTATCCAAAGCATGTCAGGTAGACTTTTACTGTCCTAATTACTGGATTCCCATACTAGTTTAGTGTTAACAGAAACAGCCCTGCTAATTGTTAGCTTGTACTTAATAATGTAAGCTAATGTACATATATGAAAGTATGTATATGTACACACACACACACACATATATATATATATATATATATATATATATATATATATATATATATATATATTAATACATATGGAAATATTGTTGTAGGTGTCAGTATGCATACACACTCACTACAGGGAACAGGTGAGAGAAATGCAGCAAACTGAATTTACAACAGAGCATGAATCATGAGAGTCTTACTAACCTTCACACTCAGAACACTGTCGACAGCATACCAGTATGGTCCGCGCCCTTACAATCTGAAAGGGCAACGCCTATCTCACATACCCTTTTATAGCACTGTCCTGAAATCACAGTGAGACATGCAATCAGTACACAACTGGCTGCATGCAATTAGCAAATGCTGCCTTACAATTGGTGCAGAGGCCATCACATGGACCTATGCAGATACCTACAAAAGCAGCCAGTACTAACACTCCACACATGCAATACATTCATTGCACCAAACTGACAGAGAGAGAGAGAGAGAGAGAGAGAAGAAGAAGAAAGAAAAAGAAAGAAAGAAAGAAATAAAGCAATAAAGGCAGTGATAAAAAAACTGCATCATCACAGCAACAAAACCAGCAGCAGCAGCAGCAAACAGCAATTAGCACCAGTGACACAGCAACAGCTGACACAAACACAGGTAATGCAAAGTAGCAGGTTAATACTGTGTTTACTGTGAAACCTCCAAATGTATCATGGTTCACTATCTATAGGTATGTCCATGAGATAGGTTGTGTGTACATAGTCCTGATATATATACATATGTAATATTGCTGTACATGTCTTCCATACTTAAAACTTCCATAGCTTAGAACACAAGGCCAGTTATGCATATGATGCAGTAGTTCCCATGGTCAGTAGAGGTTCCTCCACATTGGTGTGGGACCACTGTGTATGTATGGCACTGTTCAGGTACATATCCTGTAGTATGGCCAGGGTTTAATATCAGTCTGTAATGTGGTGCTATGTCTTCTAGGGGTGAACGTATCACACATCCAGGGATACCATTTTGTAACAGTGATGCTATGTGTTTTGCAATGTTGAGGGTGGCCCTCACCTGGACATGTGAGATGATAGGGAAGTTACATTCATCTGTGATAACTAATTCCACTTGTGTAGGAGAATGGGGGGGGGGGTACCTGCACCTAAACTGTCTGCAACAATGTTGCCAATATCTGTGCATTTGGTGAATGTGAAGCATCTTACCACTGCTGACCACAGATGCCTTGCCTTCATGTGAATCTGCTCTGTGCTGCAGTAGCCTCCTGCTATTGTTATACAATGTGCCTGTATCTGTAGTCCACTGGACAGGATAAATAAGTGGTGTGCATACGGTCTGGGTTAGATATGTGTGTGCACATTACATGCACTATGTGGGATGTCTGTGGTAAGCTTTTGCAAAGGGGCCAGCAGTGTGTGTTGTGGCTTCCACTGGCCCAGTGGGCTGCATGGATAGCATCAAAGTCCTAACTAGTGAATAACTGCGTAATTACATACATACATAGCAAGGTAGTGTACTGTGCTTGTGGTGTTGTTGGGATATGTATATCCAGGCTGAGTAATGTGTGTCCACATCACAGTGTTGGATGGCAACACACATACAGTATGTTGGGATGAACACCCAGAGTGTTCCAGAAGTGTTGCCTGTGCAGAAATATCTGGCCATTACCCGTGCATCCCCCACAACACACACACACATGCAACATATGGCAGAAGCAGTATAGCAGTACACATAGGTTCATAGGCTCATACTAGGCTGTTTGACCTAGGGCATTGATAAGCCTAGCCAGAATGTGTTTGTCTTTTGCCACCCAATTAAAATTTATTTTGCTATGCCCTTTTCCAAGGTTAGTATACTGTGCCTCTGTCTAACAGTGACATAGAAGTGATACCCGGGGTGCAACTATGATCTCCCATCCACTCATCCATATTCCTATGGAAGAGAGTCAATGAGGGACTCTGCCTAACCTGTACTGTGAGTTCATTACAGAGTGAAGGGAGCCTCTGGGTTATGAATCTGTCCCTCCAGCATGTCCTATTTATTTCAGTGCTAAGGTTCAGGTCTCTTGAGCGTGTGGCCATATGGGATTCTGATTTCCTAAGGTGCAGCATGTCCATTACTTCTGGGTTGGACATGGCTGTATACGTCAGGCACAGATTGCCTCTGAACAGGCAGTATGCCACTGAGTCCAGCTGGACTTTCTTTAACCGGGCAGCATATGGCATCTGTTTGAGCCCTTTGATCCTCTTGATGAGGTACTGTTTGGGTTTTTCCAGTTGCTGTAGGTGTCTGGTTACGCAGACAGTTGCCCATGGGTTCTCGTGGGGGCATCCATGGCTGTACTGCCTCTGGCCGACGTGCCCAAGGAGGTATGTCAACCTCCACTATGTTTCGGACTGTTATGCAGGCACAGGTGCATATGGAAAGGTACACCAGACAGGGTCTGAGGGAGCTGACAGCATGTTGCACAGCCATGACAGATGGCATGCGTGACATTGCGAATGCTATTTGTAATTTCACAGATGTCATTGACAGACATTGTGGGGACATACAACAGCTGCTCCACAACCAGATGTCCATGAGCCAGGGCGATGGTGTGCGTTTGCGGCGTCGACATGGCCGTATGCCGGCAACAGCACCAGCTGGCAGTCACTGCCGATGACAACAGGCCCACTCACGCACCTCAAGTGCCAGCAGCAGCCCCAGCGATGCTGGGTTAGTGCTGTCATCAGGACGCCCCATGAGACCACGTTCACGTGGCTCTGGACAGTCCCAACAGGGAACTGTGTCCAGTCAACACACACCCGCTTCCGATGACAGTACCCAGTCTGGGTTAGTACCGGATACGGTCCATAGCACCCCTGCCAGGCACAGGTACCGTGTCCGTGCCCACAGACACTGATCTGGATGACCTGACAGGTGCAGTCTGTGGCTGGCCACAAAACCCTGTACATGGCAGCCATTATGTGGGACTGTGTGCGTGCTTACACACATGCAGAAATTTAACACCTAGGGCAAACACATACACACACACACTGCACCAACACTGGTCCACCCTGTACTGCTGCCCCTCACAAACACACATACACACACATGTCAATTGGCGGTAGCAGTGGCTGGCTTGGGCATACCTAACCCACACCCTGTGCATATGATGACACTGTGCCCCCTCCTGCATACTACAACATCAGTGCAGGAAAAGGTAAACACGTTGCTGATGCACAGGGTGACTACATAGATGTGTATAAGTAGTAACATGTTGGTAACTGTTCACTGTTCCACTATGATTGTGTGTATATCCCAGCATTCCTGCTGCAGTAACTGTATGAATGTCCTGAATTATCTGCACCCATACTACTTACCAAAGTGTACCAGCTGCACACCATCACATGCTACCATTGACTATGGGAATGTGCATCATGTGCTGTATTGTAGATTCAGCTATATGTATCTGTTCTGTCACACATGCATTTACTCACACCCTGCTACCCCCACACATGCACATGCTCACCTGCCATTTCCATTATTTATTACCCTACATGAGTAGCTGTCAAAACATGACAGGTATACATTTGAAAAGTGCACTATTTGGATTACTACCGATTTCCTCCTCTCTACCTGTACTCACAGGGTGCAGGCAACCTCATTAGTTTAAAAGTGTAATGTGTATCAGGTACTGTGGTTCCCTGATTGCCACATCCAACATGTTTTCCATACAGAAATGCACACACAGAAACATCCCACATCCACACACTTGCCACATTCAGGTTTCAAAACACTATCTAGTTATGTTCTGTTACATGTGCGTGTTACAGTAGCATGTAGCACTATACTGAGTACTGGCAGTTGTCTGTTGTCATGTTGTTTGTATAGGGTGCTGTCAACATCACTGTTTGTTAAGGGAAATGTGCACCCTGCAGTGCATAGCCCTATTTGGCAAAAGCCACATCCCACCCCCAGCATTGTGCACACACACTTTCCATTTGCAAGATTCAAACCCCTACCTAACTGTGTTATGACACTACAGATAGACACATTAGCAGAGTGCACTATTTGCACTAGCGGGAGAAATCCTTTCTAATGCTGTACTTAGAGGGTGCTGATATCATCTGTGTTTAGGAAGAGGGATGTGCACCCTGTAGTGTGTTCTCCCAGTTGGCAAAAGGCACTTTTCCCTCACAGCATTATGCACGCGCACAAATCCCACTCACACTAACTCACATACATTCCCTTTGCAGGATTCAAACCCCTATCTAATTATGTTATGACATTAGACACAGACGCATTAGCAGAGCGCCCTATACGAATTATTGGGGAGCTGTAATTCAGGTAATATAGTTATAGAGTGCTGACATCATCAGTGTTTCAAAAGGGGAATCTGCATCCTGTAGTGTACTGTTACAGTTGCTAATAGGGGCATTTCCCACACACACATAGATGTGTTTGAGGTTTGCATATGTGGGGGATCCAGTACTCCAGTGTGATTAGTATATGGTTCGATTGCAACAATGAGGGATATAATTCAAGTGGTGAGCATTTTGTACTCATGTTTGTGATGATCAAGTCTAGTATATTTTCCCCTCTTGTGGGAATGTTGACTACTTGTTCCATAGCTAAAGAGTTTCTGAACTATGGGAACCCTAGAGCTTGGGTATTGTGGCTTGAGTAATGCTCACAGTCTATGTTTGGGTAGTTGAAGTCACCCAGTATGATGGTGTTTGCAGAGAAATCTATACTCTCCTGTGTCGTCATGCAGGCTGTGTGGGATTCCTGAGTTTGAGAGGGTGATGTAAGAGCTCCTCTGTGTCTCTTTCCATGTGGTCCAGGGAGGTACATCTCAGGTTGTTCACACCAGCATGGACAATGACTGCCTCATACTTGTACTTGCTGTGGAGTGACCTGAGTGCTTGTGTTATGTGGCACATTCTATCACCCGACAGATAGCTAAATGTGACCCTCACCTTGCTCAGTCTGGAGAGAGGGACGTCAGTGTGTCTGACTATGGAATCACCTATTATAGGTGTGTCACACATTGTGTTTGGCTTATGGGCTGTGCCTGTTAAGAGTACTGACTTTGTGAGGTCTGTGCTGCTTGAGATATGTGTTCATGTGGGATGCAGCGTGTCTGGCCATGTCATTTCTGTCCGTGGTCTGGTAAGTATCACCTTTGGTGACATAGGTATTCATATGTCAGCTGTTGAGCATTTGCAGTGTTACCTACTGAAAGTGGTACAGCTTGTTTGTTGTACAATGGACTACAGGCAGCCCTGCTTACAGTAGCTATGTTTGCATGCATGTTTCCTTGCAGTTACCCTGGAATACTGATCCGACCTGCCATGCAGAGTTACACAGCTTCTGTGGACTCCTAGTGACATCTGCATAGCTTACTATATGTATGTTCATGTCTCACTTGACAGAATGTCACTGTTTCTCCTGTGCACATGTATGTTGCCTGTGACACTTTGCATATGACTTACCTGGCATCTGTCCACGTGAGCAGTCATATATGCCACTGCAGGACTCTAAACCTGATGATGCACACACTCGAAACATTCCTCAGCATGGAGAACATCGCTATCTGTGCAGTAACAGATACCGGATTCAGGGCTACCAACAGCACCCCAGCACTTCCAAGTTATACCTCATACCATGCTTTTCAGCCCAAAACTTGCAGAAAACCACAAAAGGAGGGGGTGTATTGATATTCATCCAAGATACCCACACCTCCAGGTTGGTGGCAAAGCACCAAACATCAGAGACTATCCATATGCAAGTAACAATGGGTAAAACTGCCTTCCAGGTTATATCCTGCTACAGACCACCCTCACAAACACAAGAACCACACTTGGCCTTCCTGAAAACAGTTGGAAATATGTAGGTCTGTCCATACACCATTATATTGGGTGAGTTACACAGACTGGGAGCATGACTGTAGCTCCAACACCCTAGCCCAATGATTACTGGAATTTATATACCAAAATGCTATGGAACAACTTGTTACCACTCACACAAGAGGGGAAAACATACTGAACCTGATCATCACCAACATGGGGACTGTATGCTCCAGACCAGAAGTGTATCCCTCACTGGTAAGATCAGACCATAAACTAATCTCACTGGATATTCACATCCCAAGGCCACCCCCTGCACAGAAGAATACAGTCAACAACTCATGTAAAGCATGTTCACACTCCTCATAAATGATGTGGAAACCTTCAAAGCCCCCAGGCCTGTTGAAAATATGGACCAGACTGCAGATACCTGTATAAAGGCATTCTATGGACACCTTCAGGAATGCATGGATCATGCAATCCCAAATAAAAGCAAGACCCAATCCTCCAAAGGCAGACATCCTGTGTGGTGGACACCAGCCATAAACAAACTATACAATAGAAGGATGAAGCTACTAAATGATACAACAAACTCCCAAAATGTGAAGGCATCAGTGATGAGTATTAGAAGAAAACTATAGGCACTCATAAGATTGTCTAAGGCCATCTTTGAGAGAAGATTCCACAAGACACTGAGGATAATCACAAGGCTTTCTTTAGTTATGTTAGGAACCAGGGTGGTAATTCCCAGATATGCTCAGAGGTAGTCCAAGATATTAAAAGAAACACCAAACACACAGACATTGCCAGCATCCTAGTGGACAGGTTCACTGCTAACATCTCCCCCCCTCCACACCAAAAGGGCAAATATTTCTCCCAGCAGAGTGCTGCCCCCCCCGACATCTCAGATGCTCAGGTAAGAGCTGCCCTCTCCAAAGCAATAAACACTGCATCAATGGGACCAGACAGTTTCCCAGGCTGTGCCCTACATGAACTCCAAGAAGAGCTACACCCAGACATAACACTACTGTTCAATCCCAGCCTTACTACATGATATGTGGCCAAAGAGTGGCGTACAGCAACAGTGATCCCTCTACATTTAGGTGGTGCCTTAACGGATCCAGGACACTGTCACCCCATAAGTCTGAATAGCTTGGTCTGCAAAGCTATGGCAAGGATCATCATGAACCTCATAAATATAGATATTGGGGACCTACAGACACTGCATCATACACAGTTTGGCTTTGTCAATGGCAGATCCTGCCTCTCAAACCTGTTTGATTTCTTTGAAACAGTCACCAAGGCCACTGTCAAGGGGAAGGTGGTCTACACAGCCTACCTGGACCTAGCATAAGCCCTTGATACAATACCCCAGTTGTGCATTCTAGGGAAGCTCACCAGTGTACATATTAACCCCTATGTCACTACATATATTGCACAGTGGCTCAAGGGCAGAACACACATGGTTAGAATTGCTGGAGCCGTCAGCCTCAAAACCAGTTACAAGTGGTGTTCCACAAAGCTCAGCCCTGGGATCTGTCTTGTTCAGTATATATTTATCAGAGGTACAGGCCAACATGGAAGGACTGTGGCTGAGCAAGTCGCAGATGACTGCAAACTGGACGCCATAATCAACTCTCCAGCCAACACACGCACCCTCCAAAAGGGCCTCTTAGAAACAGACGACTTGTGTCACAGCCATGGCCTCAAGCTGAATGCCAAAAAGTGTATAGCCATCCCCTTTAGCAAAAACAAAGTGACCACAAAGTACCACATATGTGTTAATCCATTAAGTACAGAAGAAGGAATTATGGACCTTGTGGCACACAAGTTGATACCATTCTCTCATTTGACAACCACATGGCCAAAGTGGTTAGAAAAACAGTTTATATAGGCCACCTCATCATGGAGGGATTCACATGTAGATCAGGGTGGAACATTGTACCTCTTTACTCATCCCTCATCATGCCCATGATTGACTACAATGCCCCTGTCGGCATGCACCTTACCAGACACCTGCAGTAACTGGAAAGACCACAAAAGTACCTCAACAAGAGGATCAAAGGTCTCAAACATATGCCACATACTGACTGGTTAAAGAAACAGCAGCTCTACTCAGTGGCATACTGCCTCTTCATAGGCAATCTGTGCCTGACATATAAAGCCATGTCAAACCCTGATGTAATGGTCATGCTGCACCTCAGAATATCCAAATCCCATCAAGCTACACGCTGGACAGACTTGAACCTCAGGATTGATATACATAGGACATGCTGGAGGGACACATTCATAACTCAGAGGCTCCCTTCACTCTGGAATAGTATTCCAATACAGGTTAGGCAGAGTCACTCAGTGACTGTCTTCAAGAGGAATATTAATGACTGGATGGGACATTGTAGATTTACCCTGGGTATCACTTATGTGTCACTGTTAGACAGAGGCACGGTATACTAACCTTGGAAAAGGGCATAGCAAGATAGATTTACAATGCATGGTGAAAGCCACACACATTCTGGCTAGGTTTATAAATTCCCTAGGGCAGATAGCCTAGTATGAACCTATGAACCTATGTATCTTGTTCACCATTGGCCTTATGTGCTGTTAATCACCAATGCAATCTCAATACTATGGTAGCATGTGCAAAGGTCAGTTGTCAGTCACCTCTATGGTACAGTTGTGGAATATGTGAGTCATGTAGTAATGTCACAGCTGCCACATGTACACAGTCAACCCTATCCCCTACCCATGGATGTACAACACATGTATGAGATGGAAACACATAGCCAAACTGTGGACTAAGCACTTTGAACCCAGTACTGGCATAACCTGTCAGGTGGCATGAAATACTGCAGTGACTGCAATACCAGTCTGATGTAGACCTACACTGACAGCAATACAAGCATGGGAACACACCGGGCCATTCATGGAGCCTAAGAATGGCATCCTGCCTGAGTGGCAGACACCTCTGCAGCTGGCACACAGGCATACGTTAGGCCTGAACACAGCATGCATAACACATAGCACACAAATCCTGTGTGCCAAACAAGCACAATCTGTACAGCTATACAACACTCCTGCTGCAGTTGTGTTAGGTACTTTTATTGTCCGGTACAGTGAGGTCATGCTCACCAGGCTGGACAAGGTGAAGGTCACAGTGATATGCTCATGGGGCACTATGGTCCACCACATAACACAAGCATGCAGGTCAGTCAGATGCATGGACACATATGACTCAGTCATTGTCCATGCCACTACAGCTGATGTGTGATGTCCCTCACTGGAATACATGATAGGGAACATGGAAGGGCTCACTGAGCAAGTGGCACAGGCTGGTAGAACCCTGACCTTGGTTGGCATCATACCCTCACCAGGAATGCTGACATATTACTTAATGCTAATGAATTACTGTAGCTACAACACCCTAGCTGAAAGGTTCTTAGCATGCAGTCACTGCATTGCTATGGAACAACTTCTTACCACTCCCACAACAGGTGAAAACATGCAGCACCTGTTCATCAACAACATGTAGACTATATGCCCCAGACCAGGTGTGTATCCCTCACTACTAGGTTGATGGCATCTACATCTCACACTGTATATACACATCCCACATGCAGCACCTGCACAGAAGACTACAGTCATAATGTTACCCAGTGCAAATACCATGTATTCACATGTGGCAGGCATCACACATGGTAACTATTGAAGGTCACAGGTACATCTGTGTATTTGGCACACACATACATCATGTGTGCATTGCCATAACTGGTTTAATCGATATCATGCATTATTGTGAGAAACAAACCGCACACATGGGCATTCTTTGTGAGCAAAACACACGTGACATGTCTGGAATCAAAAGCCATAAATAATTGTGATATTGTTTAGAAAGGGGTATGTGCATCCTGTAGTGTGTTTTCCCAGTTGCCAAAAGGGATGTTCCTTTCATACAAACTTACACACACACTAATTCTTGTTCACACACACTTGCCGGATTCAAATCCCTACTTAACTATGTTATAACACTTGAAACGGACGCATTAGCAGAGTGCGCTATTCGCATTGCTAGGTGATTTCTTTTCTCCTGATATACTTATAGGGTGCTGACATCATCGGTATTTAGAAAGGGGAATGGGCATCCTGTGGTGTGTTTTCACAGTTGCCAAAAGGGATGTTCCTTTCATACAAGCTTACACACACACTAACCCCCCTTCACACACACTTGCTACATTCAAACCCCTACCTCATTATGTTATGACACTAGAGACGGACGCATTAGCGGAGCGCGCTATTCGCATTACTGGGAGATTTCTTTTCTCCTGATATACTTATAGGGTGCTGACATCATCGGTGTTTAGAAAGGGGAATGGGCATCCTGTGGTGTGTTTTCACAGTTGCCAAAAGGGATGTTGTTTTCATACACACACACTAACCCCCCTTCATACACACTTGCAAGATTCAAACTCCTACCTAACTAAGTTATGACACTAGAGACGGACGCATTAGCAGAGTGCGCTATTCGGTTTACGGGGAGATTTTTTTTCTCCTGATATACTTATAGGGTGCTGACATCATCAGTGTTTAGAAAGGGGAATGGGCATCCTGTGGTGTGTTTTCACAGTTGCCAAAAGGGATGTTTCTTTCACACACACACACACACACACACACACTAACCCCCCTTCACACACACTTGCTGGATTCAAACCCCTACCTAACTATGTCATGACACTGGAGACGGACGCATTAGCAGAGTGCGCTATTTGGATTACTGGAAGATTTCCTTTCTCCTGATATACTTATATGGTGCTCACATCATCAGTGTTTAGAAAGGGGAATGACCATCCTGTGGTGTGTTTTCCCAGTTGCTAAAAGGAACATTTCCCTCACACAGACTTGCACACAGACCAACCACAATCACCCACACACACACACACACACACTGGATAAGCTGTCATTCCCTAGGGCAAACAGCCTAGTGTTGGCCTCTACACCCATATATTTAACTGTCAGATGCACATTATTTGGTGCTGATAGCAGTGTTTGCAGGTCTTTATTGCCATAACATTTCCTGTTTATATGAACAACTTGTGTATCTGTGGAAGATGTTTGCATATGGGGGAAATCCACTATATCATGTATGTCTCTGTAGTCATTTAAGTGTGAGCACTGTTCAGATTGCTATAATGTTGTTGGTTACTGGAATAACATGTACATATACCAGATATATGTGGCAAAATGCTAAACTGATATTTGGACTGTGTGAGCATGCCCAGTTCAGCCTTCCCATGGCATGTTGTGTAAAACATGTCTCATTTATCAAAGTGTGTGAGCATGCCTAGTGTGAGCTTTCCATATGTTGAACTCTGCAGCCCATCACATTTGTGGATGAGTGTGAACTTCAACACATATCTCCTGTTTATGGTTGTGTGTTCTGTGCCATGTTGTGTAGTTACTGTACAAATGCTTTTTGTGTGAACACAACAGGGATTATACTGTGCCTGCAGGGTTTGCATGGGATACTTTGCATACAATTGTCAACATCCGTTCATACTGACCTAAAATGGTAGTACTGTATAGTGTAGTGGTTCAGTACTTTCACTGTGGTGGACAGTATCCTGGGCTTTAGTCCTATCACTGCTTTACATTTCCATAGTGAGCACAACAGCCTGGTTAGGGTCCAGTTGTGCACATCTGACCATGTTGCATTATGTTCAGATATTAACTACTTACAACAGCCTCGTCCAACATCAGTAGTGTATTCCACAACATAGGTGTACATTGGCAAACACTACCGATGTGCCCTAGGCCATTTCTAATGCTAGTCAGAGAGTGTGTTTGTCCTTCAACACATTGTAAGTGTAGTTTGCCATGACATATGTCATGTTTAGTATACTGTGCCTCTGTCTACCCGTGACATAACAGTGATACCCAGGGTAGACCTACCATCTCCCATCCACTCATTAAGATTCCTGTTGAGGAGAATCAATGAGTGACTCTATGGATAACCTGTACTGGTAGTCATGCGTGGGGGTGGCTTCTGTGTTATGGATAATGCAGTACAGCTTGTTCTATGTATGTCAGTGCTGGGGTTCAGGTCCCTCGTGCATAGTTCACTGCCATTCAGATTGTACAAGGTGCAGCATGTTCCTTGATTCCAGCTTGGACATGGCTTTCTACATCAGGCACAGCTTGCGTCTGGGTGGCCAGCATGGCAGTGTGTGGAGTTGCACTCTTGTTTAATCAGGCAACACATTACATCTGTTCAAGCTCTGTGATACTCCTGGTGGGGTACTGTTGTGGACTTTACAGTTGATGGAGGTATCTGCTGAGGTACACCCCACAGGGGCTGTTGTAGTCAATTGTAACGCTGATGAAGGATAACTGCAGAACCACAATGACCTCCCCTTATCTAGATGTCATAACCTTCATGATTAGGTTGGTATATGGATTGTTTCTGTTAACACTACAGCCACATGTTTGTCCAATGCAGGATATCTATCACCTTGTGTACCCAGGTCTGTCATTACATGTTAAGTATGTAATGGGTTAACACCTATGTGGTAATTGGTGGTCACTTATTGTATATCCACAGAGGTTGACTATACAGTTTTCTCCATTTAACTTGCTGACATGGCTATGGCACCAGTTGTCTGTTTCTATGTGGCCCTTTTGTGGGATGCTCGTGTCAGCTGGAGTGTCAGATATGTTGGGCAGTTTGTAGTCCTCTGCAAACATATTCAGGCACAGTCCTTACATGTTGGCCTGTACCTATGGTGCATATATACCAGACGGGGAAGGTCCCAGGACCAAGCTTTGTGGGATACCTGTTATATGTGGTTTGTAGTCTGACATGGCTGCAGCATGTCTGACCATGTCAGTTCTGTCGTTGGTCTGGTTTGCAACCCCTCTAGTGACATAGGGGTGTATATATAAGCTGGTGAGCATATCTATATTGAACACGTAGGGTATTGTATGGAAGGCTTTGCAAGGTCCAGCTACGCTATGTGGACCACATTGCCCTCATCAGTGACCTCAATTACTGTTTCAACTGAGTCACACATGTTTAGGGGCAGGGTCTGCACTTAATAAACCCACACTGGGTAGGGTCAGGTGTCAATAGATCCCCAATATCTTTATGTCTGCGGTACATGGTGATCCTTTCCATAGCTGTGCAGACCAAGCTTCTCAGGATTCTGTGGTGGTTGTTTTTAGTATCCATTCAGGCGACACCTTTCTTGAGAATGACCACTGTTGTTGTACACTGCTCTTTGGGTACATATCCTGTGGTAAGGCTGACATAATGTCAGGGAGGCAGCAGTCTGCTGGGAAAGATATTTTGCATTATGGGGGGGGGGTTTGCACTGCACCTGTCAGGATGTATGTTGCCAATATGTGTGTGTGTTTGGTATGTTGTTTGTAATATTTGTGTGATCCAGAGCATATCTGGGAATTCACAACACGCTTCCTACCATCAGTTGCAGCAGCCTTGGGATTATCCTTAGTGTCCTGTACAATTTGTATCATAATAGGTTCATAGGTTCATACTAGGCTATCCACCCTAGGGCATTTGTAAGCCTAGCCACAGTGTGTGTGGCTTTTGCCACCCCTTGCTATGTGAATATTATGGCCATTTATGATTTAGCTAGCTGTGCCTCTCTCTGGACATGACACAGTAAAGACCCCCAGTGTACATCTACAATCTACAATCATCCATCCATTTTGCCAATGTCCTGTTGAAGAGTGTCAGTGAGGGGCTCTGCCTAACATGTAGTGGTATTCTGTTCCAGGGTGTGGAGAGCCTCAGGGTTAGGTATCTGTCCCTCCAGCACATCCTATTTGATTATGTGTTGAGGTTGACATCTCTGACTCACACAGCTCCGATGGCTTTGAGTTTTCTGGGGTGGAGCATGTCCATTACTTCTGTGTTGGACATGGACATGTACAACAGACATACAATGCCTCTGTGTAGGCAGTATGTGACTGCATTCAGCTGTGGTGTCTACAGCCAAGCAGCATATGACATATATTTGAGACCCTTTCTAACTCTTGGTGAGGTACCTTTGAGGTCTTTCTAACTGCTGCAGGTGCCAGGTAATGTACATCCCACATGAGGCATTGTACTACATTATGGGTCTGATAAGGGAACAGTATAGGGGCACAATGACCTTTGTTGACGTAGATGTGAATCCTTTCATGATACAGTGTCCAATATAGACAGTCGTCCTAGCCAAATTGACAATGCGACTGTCACATAACAGGTTACTGTCCACTTGTGTCACTAGGTCCCTGATTACTCCTTCCATACATAATGGTTTACTACCTATGTGGTAATTTGTGTGTACCTTGTTTTGTATTTGGTGGTACATTCATACTATCTACTGTCTTCAGGACAGCGGGATGGGGTTCCTGTGTGTGAGAGTGTGGTCGGTAGCATGCTACAAACTGTACAGCAGTCTTGCCTACGGTTAGTTGCACATGGGTGGACTGCAATGATGTAAGCATTGTCAGTTAACTAGACATATAGGTGTCTGTGCTGAATATGGATACTCACCCTCCTTTTATGTTTTGTTCCAGGTTTTGTGGCCATAACACATGATACGTGGTATTACCTGGTAGTGCTGGTGTGCTGTCACGAGGCTTGCAGCAGGTTTCTATCACTGGACAGACATCGATGTTCTCCATACTGGGGAGGGCCTCAGGAGCATGCATATTGAGGTTTATACATCTGGCATTGATCAGCATTACCCTTCTGTTTCTTTCCAGTTTTGTTTTCTATGGTGGTGGGTTAGTCTTTACGGCCTTGCCTACAAAAGGATCTCTGTAGGTTGCAAAAGCCTTAGGCAATATCCAGATGCCCATGGGTAACAGGTGCAAGCCATCCCTGGAACAGCAGCATGTCTCACTACGGAGTCACCTATTACAACTGTATCAGGCATGTTGTTTCTCCTTCTGTCCTGTGACTGTTTGGCACACCAGCTTTGTGTACTATGTGTTACATGTGCTATGTCTGGAGGTTGTTTTATTGGGTGTCTGCTTTGGAGGCTTGTGTTGGTGTTGTGTGTTTGTAATTAGGGCCTCTGGGAATGTTTTTGTGTTTATGTGTTTGGTTTACAGTCGTTGTAGGACTGGGTTTGTGGTGTATGTGGTTACCTTGTCCTCCTGACTAGTTTTGACAGTACTGATTTGGGGGTGCTCAGGCTCCAGTTTGGCTACCTGGTTGCGTCTATCACATATATTTGTATTTATTGGGGTGAGTTGTTGTTGTGTGTGTACTTGGGACAGGTGTCACATTGCCTCTGGATTCACAGATTTTACTTGTTTTGCCTGGCCTTAGTGGATTGTATGTGTGGACACATTTTATTGCCATACTAGTGATCACTGATTACTTCACTTTTTATGTTTGATCTATCATGTGGTAGCTTCCTCATTCTCTTCAATGGTTTAGTAATTGCTGGAGTCCAGCATGCCAGATGCCTGGGTGTATGGCATTGTGTCTTGTTGTTATTTGTGATTGCAGACTCCAAGCACTCTTGGCTGTGTTCATGGTATGCCTGTATAACATGTTCTGCAGTGTGTCCCATATTCTGGACTTGCACAGGGCCTTTCATGGATTCCACATTGGTTTGTAGGGGTGCAAGCTATGCTTTATACATGTGTTTCACTGTGGTATTCTGGCCAGGGACTGGGGTCGGGATGTGTAACTACAGTGTGATTACTCTATGGTCTGGTCTTACCAGTGAGGGATACACTTCTCATCTTGACATCCAGTACACATATTTCTGATTATCACATCCAGTATGCTTACCCCTCTTGTGGAAGTGTTACATTTTGCATGTCCATTTTGTTTGATGGATTCTGGGAAATTGTCTACAAATGTGTCGGTGCTAGTATAATACAAAGAGTATAGTGACAAACGTCTCAAAAGCTGTCTTCACACTTCTTCAGACTGAGATGGTATCTTTTAAGCCCACTGGGCCAGTGGAAACCACAACACACAATGGTGACTCCTTCACAGATGCTTTCTACAGACATCTTCAAGAAAGCATGGACCATGCAATCGCATATAAAACCAAGACACTCTCCACCAAGGGAAAGTGGCCTGTCTGGTGGACCCCAGCCATAAACAAACTGTATAACAAATGAAGGATACTAATGCAAGACAGAAGCTAAATCTCCTAATGGGAAGGCAGCTGTGAGCAGCACTAGTAAAAAGCTACATTCTCTCATAAAGACATCCAAGGTCAACTTTGAGACAAAAATCACCAAAGACAATAAAGATAACCACAATGCCTTCTTCAGTTATGTCAGAAACCTGGGTGGGAACCCTCAGATATGCTCAGAGTTGGTACACAACAACATAAATTTCAGTGACCTGACAGATATTGGCAACATTCTGGCAGACAGGTTCAGTGCAATTTTCCCCCTCCCTCACCCCCAAAAGAAGATAGTTATCACAGCTGAATGTAACCTCACTGTCAGATGTCCATGTGAGAGCCGCACTCAGCAAAGACATAAAACACAGCATCAATGGGACCTGATGGTATCCCCAGTTGCGTGCTACGTGAACTCCAGAAGGAGCTAAACCCGTATATACAAATGCTATTTAACCTTAGCCTTGCTACAGGATATGTACCTGAACACTGGCGTACAGCAACAGTGGTCCCACTCCACAAAGGAGATGCCTCCCCAGACTCTGGGAACTACCACCACACAAGCTTAACCAGCCTTGTCTGCAAAGCTATGGAAAGAGTCATTATGGAGCTCTTAAACAGAGACATTGGTGACCTACAGACCCTTGATCCCACCCAGTTCAGCTTTGTACAGGGCAGATCCTGCCTTTTGCACCTAGTTGACTATCTTGAAACTGTCAGTAGGGCCATTGATGAGGGCTAAGCAGTCCACACAGCCTACCTGCACTTGGCTAAGGCCTTTGACACAATACCCCACTCAGACTTCATAGACAAGCTCAACAGCTGAAATATAAAACCATATGTCACAGGATAGGTTGCAAAATGGCTAAGAAACAGAACCCATAAAGTCGACATTGCAGGTGCCTTGTCAGATTCAAAGCCAGTCACAAGTGGTGTCCCACAAGGATCTGTCCTGGGACCCCTCTTATTTGGCATTTACTTTTCAGATGTGAAAGCAAACATAGGAGGGTTGTGGCTGACAAAGTTTGCAGATGACTGCAACCTAGGCACCATAGTGAATACATCAGCCGGCACACACATCCTACAGAATGCCCTCACAAAAACAGATAGCTGTTGCCGGAATCATGGCCTGAAACTGAATGCAACTGATGTGTAGTCATCCCCTTTGGGAGGAACAAAGTACCCACAAATTAACACATAGATAGCAACCCACTGAGCACAGAAAACAAATCAGACACCTGGGGACCCATGTAGATAGTGACCTCTCGTTTGACACCCATGTTGCCAAAGTGGTTAGAAAGACTTTCTATCTTGCCCACCTTATCATGAAGGGTTTTCCATCCAGATCAGAGGAGGTCCTTGTACCCCTATACTTCTCCCTTACCAGGCCCATGATTGAATACAAAGCCCCATTTGGTATGTACCTCACCCAGCACTTGCAACAGCTGGAGAGACCCCAAATGTACCTTACCAAGAGGATCAAGGGTCTACAACACATTTCATATGCTTCCAGAATGAAGAAAATCCAGCTTTATTCAGTAGCATACCGCCTACTTACAGGTGACCTATGCCTGACATACAAGACCATGTCCAATCAGAATTTGGTGGACATGCTCCACTGCAAGCAATCCAAATCCACCAGAACCATGAGAGCTAAAGATTTGAACCTCAGCACATGCATGTATAGGACATGCTGGAGGGACAGTCATAACTCAGAGGCTTCTCACACTCTAGCACAGAATCCCAGTTCATGTTAGACAGAGTCCCTCACTGACTCTCTTCAAGAGAAATCTGGACAAGTGGATGTGAGATCGTAGGTTTACCCCAGGGGTCCTCCCTGTGTCACTACTAGACAGAGGGACAGTCAACTTATTCGATTAAGTAAGGGGGTCATAATGTGTCACTACTAAGTCAGAGGCAGAATATTCAGAATCTATTCTGTACACTTATTACCGCTATAAGGGGTGGCAATAGCCACATCACTATGGCTAGGCTTATAAATGCACTAGGGCAGATAGCCTAGTAGTAAACTATGAAACTATGAAACTATGGTGTATGTGTAGGTATTTTCAGTCAAGCAATATAATGTGGTTTGGGGGGCTTGATATCTTCATGTATTCCAACATAGGCCTGGTGCAGTTCCTGCTATTAGGACAGTGATCTGCAGCAAGCTATATAGTAGTAGGCAGTTTTAGCCATTGGTATTTGACCATGGCTAATCCATGCTGCTTCTTGTTGTGGTACCAACATGGGGGTGTAGTTATCCATGACATTTATTGCTAGTCACCCACATTTTGTAGCTTGTTCCATGTTTTGCAGCTGTACATCACTGTATGAGGTGTGACCTGGTAGTGTTAGGGTGCTGATGTGGGCTTTGACCCGGTTTTCTATTACAGCACTGATATCTACATTCTCTATACTGTGTGTGTTTACACTGCACACATCTTGCTGTTTATACTTCTGGCATTGGGTAGCATTACATCAAGGTTCCTATCCATTGTGGTACCTATGAAGGTGGGTTTGTGTTTTTGGGGTTCATGATTGGTGAGGGTGGATGTTAGTCAGGGTCCTCAGGTGTGCATATGGTACATGGTGTTACATTACTTAACACATGGCATTCATGCCTCAGGTGGTGCTGCAGGGATGCCTCTGTCGGATGCACATACTACACTCCCTGTACATGTTTGGAAGCAGGTTGTGTCATGTTAGGCATCCCTGTTACTATATGAGTGAGTCGGAGGGGGTATCAGTCCCAGTGTTCCTACTGTGCCAGTGTATGTGCTATGCGTTGCCTCTTTGCCAAGGCCAGGGCATACTGTGCATGCCTCCTTCTGCCTACTGGGGCAAGGTCAGGTTGTTCCTCCTCCGAGTCACCCTCTGCCTGTGGTGGCCTTGGCAATGGTGGGGGTATGTTTGGCCCAGCCCTATGCTGGTCCTGCTGCAGCTGTTTCCGCAGGATCATATTATGTAGCATAGCACATATCATGATCATTTGGGTACATGTAGTTGGTGTGTACTGCAAGGCTCCACCAGATGTGTCCAGACACCGGAACTGTGACTTGCGCAGCCCAAACACATGCTCTATGACATTACGTGTTTGTGCGTGTGCCTCATTATGGCGTTCCTGTTCAGGTGTGTGTGCATTTCTGATGGGTGTCATCAGCCACGGCTCAAGTGCATAAACTGCATCCCCCACTAGGTGTCCGTATGGGACGTCCCCACTGGCAAATGATTGGTACAGCTGCGTCAGATGCCAGATGTGGGAATCATGATAGCTCCCAGGGCAGCCAGCACACACGTTCATTATTATGCCCTGGGCATCACACATGACCTGGCAGTTGATGGAGGGGAATCCCTTGCGGTTAATATAGGCTCTACCCCGCTCACCGGCTGGTGCTTTGATGCGTATGTGCGTGCAGTCTATTGCACCCAGTACCTCAGGGTATCCCACTATTTGCTGGAAGAGATGCATATTGCTGGCCAATACCTCACGGGCATTGGGGAAATATACATGATCACCGACATGTGCTGACATGGCATCCAGGAACTGGTGCAGTACCCTGGAGGCTGATGCCTGTGATATCCCCATCATATCACCAGTTGGTCTCTGGAAAGTACCTGTTGCTAGTATTCTTAGGCCAACACATACCTTGGTTTCCACTGGGATGGGTTCCCCTCTGTTGGTTCTGTGTGTGAGACTTGGACTGCACAGCTCAACAATTTGCTGCAGAAGGTCTCTGTCCACTCTGTAGCGCTCTACTATCTCCAGCTCATGTAACCCATGGTAGGTGACCCTGGGCCTGTATACTCTTCTCCTTCTCCTCACTCTGGGTTATCTGTCAGCATCTGCATTGTCACCAACCTCAGCAATTCACCTATGCCTGATTATAACAGCTATGGCAGCCCCTAGCATTTCTGCTCTGAGTTCAGCTTTTTCAGTTTTCAATTCTGATAGCTTACTCCTTTCTTGCAGTATCTCTTGAGAGAAGCACCCTGCACTGCTGTTTGCAGTGTTTTAAGTGCTGGGTTGGGCTTCTAGTCTGCCTGTGTAATTGCCTGCTTCTAATTGTTATCACCAATTAACTCCAGCAGTATCTTCTGGCAGCTTCCTTGTAATCTGGTTGTTTCCTTTTTCCTCTCTGTTTCCTCAAGGGGAGCAATGTGCACACCAGCATAAGCACGCTCACAGTGACTTAAACGTGCGCACACATCCTTACACGGCTTGAACTGGGCTGATTCATGGTAAAACGCATGCACATTGCCTTACACACGTGCACGCCCGCGCAAACCGTTGTATACGGTTTGCAACACGCTCCCACATGTTGAACCTGCCTTACACGTGCACACACGCGCGCATGCACGTATATCAAGAAAGTTTGAGTGTAGGGATAGTGTGTACCCTCTATTTCTTGACTTTCCTAGTGTTCTGTTGGGACACACCTCTCTCCCTGATGTCTGTCTGTCATCTGTCACATTACACTGCCCTCCAATGTGATACATTTATTTCTATCATCCCCCCCCGTGATGTCACCTACCTCTTACTCTGTTCCTCCCCCTTCTGTAACTCTTACACTACTCAGAAAGTGCTCATTACCTATGTGGCAGTGTGATTCAGTATTGAAACCCTCATTTACATAGGATTGCCTAGTAATGTTTAGTTACATCTCTTACACTGAGCTCCCCCCCCCCCTTGGCAACCACTACACGGTGGCCATATTGTTTTTGGTCTGCTAGTCCCTGCATTGTCATTCCATGTAATACATAAATCCCACAATTGTAAGCTTATAAGCTTCGTTTTTTACTTTTGAGCAGCGCACCCTGTTTGCGCGGGTGTGCGCTGCAGTTAAACATAAAAATCCCCCGAAAAAAAAAAGTTATTTTAAATAAATTTGCATCACTTTTTAATGCCAATGGCCACATATTTGGCCATTGGCATGCTAGATGACACATATGCACCCTTTATTTGGAGCTGACATAGCTCCGTTGTCAAATTTGCAGAAATGTACTCAGTTGTCAGCTGAGTACATTTCTGCAGCTAAAACGTCCATTACACGGACTGGTTTTTGCTTCCTGGATCGCTCAAATACCTCATTTGCATATCTTTGAGCTGCAAATGAGGTATTGAGCATTTCCACGCCCAGTCCGTATAAGAGACGTTTTAGCTGTCTCTTACACGGAGGTTTGGGCTGTTCCTGGATCGGGAGGCTTACACGGAGGCTTACACTACTCTTAAACTCCGTATAAGCCTTTGTGAATCTGGCCCAATGTCTGTTTATTAGATGTTCATTATAGGTAAGAGTGTTAATACAAGATGCAATAAACATATTCAAAATTAAAAAAAAGAAAGAAAACAAAAATAGTGCATAATCTTTACCTGTCTGATGAAAGAAGAATGAAACTTAACCTGAAAAAGTGAATGGCTTATAAAGTATAATTTATTTATTTAACATTTGTTTACCGGGAAAGTCCAACTTGGAACCAAGCCAATTTTCAGCAGAGGCCCAGGGAGAAATGCACCAGGTGCATGTGTGTGTAACATGGGAGGAAACCGGCGCAAACCCACACAAATGCAAGGAGGACATGCAGACTCTGCACAGAAGGCATCCCAGCTGAAAATCAAGCTAGAGAACCTCTTGTTGTGAGGCAACAACTCTACCGCTGCACCAAAGACTAAGTTCATATGCATGTAAATGAAAAAAATAAAAAATAAACTAACAGGAAACACAAAGACACAATGCTGGTCTACTAACAGAAAACACAAAGACACTGCAAAATAGATGTCATTTAAGAACATTTATTGGATCAACATAGGTTTTGCAATGACCTATTGGTCCAATAAAAGGTAGCACATCACATCTGTGTTTCAATGCCTTTGTGTATGCCTGCAAATGGTGATTAGTATGACAAAATGTGCATAGTATAAACACTTGAAGAGGATCAAGTAACCTAACTCAGCCAAAAAGAAAGAAAGAACAGGGAGATGTAAAAAAGGGTGGCAGTGGGAATGTTAAATCTGTTATTACCTGTCTTTGAAAAAAAAAAAGGTGAAAGCCTAATAATAGCTGCCCATGATAGTGGACTATATGCACAATGAGCTACAAAGTCGATAGGACAAATGAGAGAAAGAAACAAATGTAGATTCTGTAAAATAGAAATGGAACCTGTTGCAAATCTTGTTGCTGGGTCAGATACCCTAACGGCTGTTATTCTGCTCACTGAAAGACACAATAATACGGCAAGGTTGTTGCACTGGAGATTGTGCAAACAGTACAATATAAAATAGCTGAAAAGCATTATAAAGAATGATGAAGTTTATATCACATGGGATCAGCAGTTCTAAAACAGTTGCAAGGAAACCAGGTATAGTAGTTCAAGAAAAAAGAGAAAAGCTGCATTGATCTTTGAAAATGCTACACCCAGTGATTACAGTAATCTTACATATAGAGAGAAACACACACACAAAGTCATATAATACCAGGATTTGTAAGAAGAAACAAGAGCTATGTAGAAGACAGATATCCAAAATAGTTCCAATAGTAGAAGAGCAATAGTTCTAACAAAAAATAACCTCCATCATGCTTAAATATGCTACCAATACATGTGACCCTGTATGATTTGCAGTAGGAGGTAATTGTGGGCACTTTACCTTTGTTGAGAAGAACACTCTTGGCTAGCATCAAAGATTGAACCAATACAAATTTTTTGAACTCTAATTGTACCCTGGCTTGGGATAGGGTCCATTTCTGTCATAAGAGAAATCCAAAACACTTGGGAGAAATGGATCCATAAGTCAGTGATAATGTAGGTAGGTTTATGGCAATCTCATCCCTATTTATCAACTCGGAAAGTGTATTTTAGGCTCCTTTGAGGTTATTAACTGTTCAGATCATGTCCGTCTAGCAACCTCTTTTCTTCAGGGCAGCATATATTAAACTATAGTAATCTTACTCTATGTGGCTTCTGGAGCTGCCTGTCAGGTGTTCTCAAGGAACAGGTGATTATGTATGAGCTGTAGCTCATCCAAACGTTAAGGAATTGGCAGACTACATGGCCAAACTATCCTTATTTGCCATAAAATCTATGTGCCTATGGCAAGGTGGTACATCACTGCCTTCACTGGTAGTCAGGAAGAAAGACGTGCGGTTAGCAATTACAACTGGGAAGATTCAGCATGAGTATGAGAAACTAAAATCTAACAGATGGGAAAATGAATACATGCAAGTGGTTAGTTATATACCAAAACAAAAGTTAGGGCTGCTTAGCACAGATGAATGACGCAGTAGAAGAAAAGGTGACAGTCACTGCCTACAAAAGCATGATGGATATAATGACCTTGGAAAAATTTTGTGTTTGTATTTTGAAAGGCTATTTTCACGTAAACAAACTGCCCCTGCTGAATTCAGGTAGAAATGTTCATAGTATCCACAGGCAGCTTAGGACTGATGTTCTTTTAGTAATGGGCTGGGATGTCTGTATCTCTCTCTCACCACCATCACCTCCATCAATGCAGCTCAGTTCCTCAATTTCTACACAAGTTACTTTGTGTTTATGAATCAGCGTAGAACTGCTACAATCATCTTAACTCATATAACATGCAACTTTCTATGGTCCCCAGAGATTAAATATTGAACTGGAGCATCATTAACTGATAGGTTAATTATTTCTAGCTGCACATGCCTTCTGGACAAACATTTTGTAAGAAATAAAGATTCCTTCAAGTTGTTTGAGAATTTCTACCTTAAACCCACATATCAAGCATATCTTTAAATTTCAGAAGCTTTTGAGATTGCCATATAACAGGGAACTAGTTTTATAGTCTAGCTGCAGTTTGAATTATAGACCTATTTTTTTGGGTTCTTTTTAAAGTAGAAATAAAATTATTCTTGGAATGTCTTGTGCTAAAAGAATATGATTTCATAACATGCCTAATAGTGCTACAAACAATGGTATATGAAGCTGTAAAAGCCATGCATAGTTTATATCATAGTGTGGCCTATGGGCTATACTGTACAAATTTAGTGCCACCACTGTCACAGAGTATCCATAAGTCCACATGTTAAGAACTTGCCTAGTAAATTTCCTTTGCATTAGTTAAGTATATACTCCAGGATTGGACTGATCTCTAAACACCACATAAGAGCATATAATCACTTGTAGCTATACATCTATAAAGAATGCTAACCATTTCAAAGCTTTAGGGTTCACTCATATGGCATGGTTACAAAACGTACCCTCACTCTAACAGCACATCTTTTCTCCCAGAGAGCCATACTGGACAATCCTGCAGAAAATTTGTGGATTCCCATCTAGTCATCTACTTTATGTTTAAAAGAGGATAGTGAAATCACACTGCTTAACATACAGGGCAGTTTATTACAGAGGTTTGGGATGTATGGGGTTGTACACCTGACCCTCTCCTGTGTTTTATCTGATGACAAATATTAAGGTCCATGGTTATAGTACTGGTTGATATACTGGACTTGTGGACAAACAGGAGATCCATGATAATTGGGCTGTAATGACAAGATAAGACAGAGACAGAGATCTCTTTGGAAAAGTCTGTAATGCAGTGAATAAAGTGACAGAGCTACCAGCATCTCTTGGTAGCTCAAGGACACTAGGCCTGAGATCAATTTTGGTTAGGAACCCATCTGGTCTTTCTAATTTTTTGATCTGCTTAACCAGATACATCCCAAAGGTTGCATTACAATTGGTTGTATTATAAGTACCTAGGTCCTTAACTACATTTTCCTTTGGTAAATGTGTGTTTTATAAACAATATAGTGAGAAGAGGGGTTATCTACCAAAAGTGATGATATTGATACACTTTTTAGCATGTACATTGAACCCATATTTAGTACACTAAGAGTGTACTAGAGTGAGTTAATTTTGGATGGTTTGGATGTCTTAACAAGCAGCCTCCATTTTACAATTGTATTCAAACTTTGCTAGCCAAAGATCTTGGTTTTCTGTCTGAAGATCTGAGAAGTAAATACCAGAAAGGGGAAAACACAGTACTGAGCCCTGAGTGGCAACAATGGTCACTTTCATACTTTTAGATGAATCAACTGCAACTCACACTCTGTCAGTTCTGTCGTTCAGTTTGCTATCTATCTATCTTAACACATATGGGTAATTTTTTAAAGCGATTAGCTTTTGTATGATAACAGCAAGTGGCCCTTCAAACAAAATCTAGAATTTTAGATGTATAACTGTAAATTCACCTCAGAGATTCCACCTATGTCTCTCTTGGACAGGGGTGATAGATGCTGATCATGAAAGTAAGGAAAAAAATGGTAGGCTTGTAAGGGCCCTACAGGTCATTAGCCTAGTAACCTCCTATGATAACCAGATCAAAGTACACCACATACATTGCATGTTCATTATCTGTAACCATTATGAAGAAATTGACCATTCTAAAATGATAGGATCTACTCTTTGCAAAACCAAACTATTGAGGGTTAAGTCTAACAAGATATCACGGTTTAAGAGATTAGTTATAATACATTTCATAGTGTCACAGATGAAACTTGTAATTCTGATAGTTCTGCAGTCACATGGGTCAGTTGCAAGGCCACCATTATGGAGAGCCATCAACACTGCAGTGTAACACTCACCAGGAACAAAATCAGTATCTAAACTTAAGTTAAACAGTGTTAGGAATGTGTCTTCAGTGACATGTTCAACACTTTTAATTAATTAGCTAGATATATTGCCAGTTCCTTTGGAAGAAGCATTTTTGGTCTTAATTAGGACTTTCTGTAAGTGGTCTGTAGAGATAATTGGGAGAGTAAGGGATCTAGATGTTTTGGGGGCATTGAAAAGAAGTCTCAGAGGAGAAGCTGACACTAAATTTGTTTGTAAGTATATTGGCACTGGCTTTTAGGTCAAACTAGGAGGACCCACTAGATTAAGAAGCATTTATAAGTATCTTTGGTTTCAGAGGCCAACCTAAGTTCATTGGCTTCTTCAGAGTGTGTGTGTGTGTGTGTGTGTGTGTGTGTGTGTGTGTGTGTGTGTGTGTGTGTGTGTGTGTGTGTGTGTGTGTGTATGTGTATGTGTGTGTGTGTGTGTTTCTTTTTTTGTAATGCTTTTGATATTATTCTTGAAAAGATGAGTTTGGGATTTATTAATTTATGGAGTTTCTTTCTTTTGTTTTATTGTATATTTATGGTTGTGGACTACTAGGCTGGCTGTTTTTAACTTTCCCATGATATTTGGTTCTGGTGAATGTTAATGCAGTACTAAGGTCTGGGGAGGTGCAGTCATAAGTGCTTTTTGATATTTTGTCACATAATATGTTGAGGGTGGCATATTTATAGTCCTTAAATTCAGCGGGTTTTGCTGTAGGAGATTTTTGGATTTTAAAGGTGAAGGTCACAAGTTTATGGTCATATTTCACTGGGGAAGGAGATCCCAGAGGAGTAATGAAAAAGAGATCCATATGTGTAAGAATTACTCAAGATTTCTATGCTGTCTAATAAGTTTATTTACCTGCTGCTCAAGGGGGGTTTTGTTTATTAAGTCTAGCAGTTTTGGAAGCATATCCTAAATTGGAAGTATATGTTCCCCAGTTTATTGAAGGGTAGCTAAAGTCACTGGAAATAAGGGAATTTTTGGAAATAGACTGAATATTTAGAATACTGAGGAATCTTACATTGTCATCAGGGACAAACAATGTATTTTGTTCAATTAGTTGACATTTAGTCCTATCTAAAGTGATCTGTATTTCAGTGAGTTCAATCTGTGAGTCCCTAGGATCTGGCCAGAGGTTATATGTTCATTGGCAAATATGGAGACTCTAGCATAGTTGCCACTGGGTCTGAAGACATGAAAAGCCCAAAACGTGGAGTTTTCTCTTTACATCTAAACCATATTCCAGTAACTATGTGGACATGGGTGCTCAGAGGATAGTACCATAGGTAGATGAGAGAACAAGGCTTTGCAGTTGGTATACAAGAATGAAGCTAGGCCATTTTCTCTGATACTAGGTGCACCGTCCTTTTATACATGTTCTACAGCTAAGATTTCCTCCTGTGGAAAAGCAAACAACTATTTTACTTCTTTTTGTCTCATAGTATGCATTTCTGTAAATATGTGTGCTAATATGATTTTTTATCTAACTAGTCTATTTCCAAACTAAACAAGCAAATATGTATAGTCGTTACAAAACCCAATCCCAGATATTTGTAGCATGACACACGTGCCATCAGGTAGAAGCTAAATGCTATATATATCGTGGTTTTCACCTTGACATCCCTAGCAGTTGTGGTGACAGTGACTAGAGAAATGTGCCTGAATAATGCCAGCTTCTATCAAGCAGGAATTGTTAATTATTTAATCTCATCTCTTTCTGTATCCTGTACATAGGTTGTAATGTACAGGATATTCAAAATTCAGATTCAAATTTAGTGTTATTACAGTTCTTATAAGCAAAGCACCACTACAGTAAAGCAAGAATAATATAAACACCACACTATAAAATTGCATTTGTTGCTCAGCAATAGTGTTATTACATATGATCATATGCCAGCATGAAAAGGTAGGATGGGCTCTTTCACTGGGGCAAAGATTTCAAAGGAGAGGGGCAAAGATCAAAAAGATTAGCTATGCAAGGATAGTAAATTAACTCTTGGCACTTTCATCCTACCCCAAGAAAAAGGAATATAATGTAGCTAATTACAGACTGAACTGTTAATTCCTTATACTATAAGAAGAAAACAGAATGGTATTACTCATAAAATAGGAATATAAAAATAGTTCTGGCACAGCTGTGAAAATGGTCAATATTTTGCAGTGACTCCCTAATGTCATTGTGTTTCTTATAAATTTGGCATTTTCAGATTTGCATTCACACTTAATGGTATGAACATCATTTTTTTTATAAGTTTGAATGTTTTCAAAGAATGGATAATATATCCAAATAAGCTGTTTTGATAAGCTTATATAAAGGACAAAATATGCATTATCTACAGCTAGTGGGATTTGGACGACTCCTACAAGGTAAAACAGAAGTTTAGTTTGTTTCATTCTTATTTTTACACTTTCCATTTGCATGTTCTAATACTGTTTTTCCAGAATCTCTTTTCAGTTAAAAATGAAACTTACTTCAGCCCTGAAAAAAAAAATGTTCAGCTAACGTGGTATCTTTTCAAACCTGACATGCTTTAGAAAACTCTTTAAAGTGCTTTAATTTCAGATTGATGCTGTATTGATGATTATTTACATAAGTACTTTAAGACGATAGTATAGTGTTTAAAATAAAGTTAATCTTGCAATACACTTTGGTTCAGTATTAAATGACCCAATTTATAGAACACAAATATCTGCTGTCTGTAAAGATGTGGATGGAGGTGTTAGAGGAATTGTGAGATGGCATGCTCCCACATGCTGTTCAGTATATGGCTAACAGACCTGCCTCCAGCATTCTACTAATAATCCAATCCCTCTGCAGTTCACCTGGCTTTTCCAATGACCTGACAAGCTACAGAACTATGCCACTCCAACTGAGCAAGTTAGCTGAGCTAATGTCAAACAAGCACAGCTTGAAGAGGAGAAAACTAAGGTGATGCAATCTGTAATAGGAAATTACCCTATTTACTTCACTTCTAGCCCAGCAGGTTCAGATAAGTGAAATATACTAGCAGACAGGAGTGTGGTTAAACTATTTTCTGTTGAAAAACCCTTGATTTTATAAGACAGCATCTTTAGACTACTCCTACTGACACCTCTTACTTCAATTTTGTATAATATTTTCTTCTGATGTAAAGTGGTATTTGCAATCAAGAAAGAAGACAGGCAAATAGCTGCTCACAGCAGTAGTTTATGTTGAAAAACATATAAAAATACTTTGAAATAGGAGTACTTGATGGTTCAGCGATATGAAAGTAAGACATAGACGTGACATGCTCACTGATGAAATACTGCCTGTGTTTGTGGTTATCAAAAGTCTTCATCTGAAAACATCCTTACAACTTTAAATGACAGGTTGGATGAATGTATAAAGGATAAGAAATGTTTAGGATGAGAACAATCTTACAGATTCACGATTATAGATGTGTACAATATCTTTTAGCTGATCAGTGTCTAATAGGTAGTTCCTCATTTTCAGTGATTGAATCATAGAAGTAAAAAGACATTAGCTATCATTTGAGATTCATAGCCAAGACCTCCAGCATACCATGCTGTTGTTGGAGCCTCTGGCGCGATAGTTGTTGAATTTTCCATTAATATCATTATCCCTTCAGCTGGGAACCCACAGCATGGTGAGTGATGTCAAATTAAAACACACACATAAATGCAGAGAAAGCCCTCTGCTTAGACATCATCTGTAACAAATAAGTAAGTTACAGCTATGCTGATCTTAGTGCATACCCAGTGATGCACAAATATGCCTGAATGCAAACCTGTTGGTATTATGCTGTGGATATTTAATAAAACAGACAAAATGTGTGAGTCTTTATGATATATTATATGCATCTTTATAAGGAATTTTTCAGAAAAATTAAACACAAGTATACTTCCAAGGTATAAATGGGTGAAATACATTAATGTTTTTGTACATACAGTTTCAGTTTACTAATCTACACTGCTAGACACAATCCATATGTGGTAGAAATTAGGAAGTCTAGACCAGTGTACTTTCATGCTTAACAAAAAGCAAACAAATAGTCCAGTAAAATGTCATGTAAAAGTGTCATTAAGCAGGTCTTGCTGCTTGATAGGTAACTATACTGCCTTGTGATCAATTAAGAAAACATGGAATAATTCAGCAATTTATTATATTTGAGTTATTCAGATATAAGAGTAACACAATTAACCACTTGAAGCTTATTTACAAAAGCTCCATATTAGAAGCAGTATTTATCTGAGCACAACTTCTACTCTACCCAAATATAGAGGCAACAGTTTCTTGAAGGGAACATTACTTAACCAACTGTCTATACTTACTTTTCCTGGGGGGATGAGACTTTTTTATTCTTTGACATTACTTAATACACTGTGATGCAGTATTACTTTGGAGGAAAGGGTGAGCTTATTATTTTGGAGGTTTCATGTGAAAGCTCAGGTATCTGCAAGCAACGTCCAAATTCAATGCATAGAGCTAAATTAGATAGTATTCAAACAGTTAAATGTAAGCATCAGATGCAATCATGAGTAAAATAATGTTACACTCTTAAAAATTAAATCCTCTTAAGTTCATAGGTAAATACTGGGCTACCTGTAGAATGTTACAAGCCTACCCAATAAGCAGAGGTCAGAATCCATTTCTTTACCTTGCAACTGTGAGGTTAATTCATTAGCCATGATGTCAACTTTCCCCCAGTTCCTCCCTGACTGGGAATTCTACTTGGGCCAGACCTGAGGAAAATAACAATTTTAACTACAAAACAAACCAACAACTCATGAAATATGTGTTTTTAGTTCACAATGCTGCATCAGTCTTGTTGGGAATGATTCATAAATTTCATCTGGAAATGCTGTCTCAGATGTATAATAAATGAAGGAACATAGAATAAGAATATGCATTCAATGTGTATGTTTTTTAATACAATGTTAAAACTGATAATGCAAATGAATGTTTGGTTGAATCGACTGTTCAGATGTGTATTCATATTATAATCAGTACCCTTCTGATTTCCACAGAATGCATCTGGCCTTTTTTTTGTAATCTGGCTATGCAACAACTAAATAGATGGTAAGCCCTATCAGTATAGTGCCTCCCTTATACTGTGCTCAAGTAACGATACTTCTTAGTTTGACCATTATATTAATTTGAAGACCTTCTTCTTTTTCAAGAATGATAAGTTTAACTTCTTATATATGGAATTAATAGTTGGCAACTCTCCCCCTATCCTACATTATACAATGACTAAACAAATGTGAGAACTCCGATAAGCTATTAAACTATAATGGCAGTGAGAATATTGAACAATATCATTACTCAGTCTACATCAGACATATAAAACCAAAATTATCATTATTATTTTAGAAAACAGCTATTAGTAGCAAAATGTCACTCTCTAGTTGTGCCAAAAAACGGAATGGAGTCCACTGGCAAGTATATACCAATGCAGAATGGTAAAAACAGTCCTTTATTAGAATAAAAACGATGATCAGCATTCACCACCGTAAAATAATAAGCGCTTTCGTCTCCAATTATACAATTCAGGAGACTTTATCAAACAAGAACTGAACATTAAAACAGAATTTAAATACTAAAAACACTGAATAGCTCCCTCCCAAATGACATCACTTCCTGGCAGAGCACAAAGTTCTAATTCAAGAAACAGTGTATCTTCCTGGCAAAGCACAAAGTTCTAATTAAAGAAACAGTGTATCTGAAAAGAACATTGAGCTGAAAACCATATACAAGTGCAAATCACATGCATAAAATAATAATAAATAATAAATAAATAACTAATATATATTGGCAGTACTCTAATAAATATAAAGAACAATAATTGTTCATGTGCAATCACGCAACTGCCAACAAAAGATAAACAAATGCACAATAAACATGGAATCCTAAATTAGGTTCCATATAACAAAGTATTGGCAGCTTTTTAAAAACACGCCCTAAACTCTTATATGACAGAATTTAGCAACTGTTATAAAAATGTGCAACATATGGTTTAAATGCTCATATTACATAGGTTAAAACTGTTTTTTTTTTTTTAATATATATTTTTAATACAGTGAGACAACTAAATGGGAAGAAATTTGAGCAATCAAAATATATACTAGAACACCCCCACTTTCTCCGATAGTCTAAGAAGCCGATGCTTAAATATGTAAACATAAAACTTATGTTATATAATACAACAATATGTAAACCTAATAAATACCAACTAAATAAATGATCAATAGTTAAAAAATAACTAAATAGTTAAAAGGTGTATTTCCATTAGTCTCTACCTAATGCTTTTATTTTTAGCAAACTACTAATGGAAATTTTATCATTTAAGCCTGGCAAACATGCAGCATTCAAGCCAACTGCCAGACTAGTTATATTTTTTTCTAAATAGTATGGCCAAGCACCTCCCCTAGTGGAATACACCATACTTTCCAGTATAAAAAATTTAAAATAGTGTTCTGGGTATATATTAATATGTTTAGCTAATGCATTATGGTCATGGCCATCACGAATATCCCTAAGGTGCTCACCTATTCTATTCTTCAACTTTCGTTCAGTTTTGCCAATGTAAAAACATGAGCAAAGTACACATAGGGCACAATAAATAATTTTTTCTGTGTTATAAGAGAATTTACCACTGATCCAAATGTTCATTCCATTGACTTCTGCAACTTCAACTGCAGGTATATTGCTATACATCTTGCATGCGATTTGCACTTGTATATGGTTTTCAGCTCAATGTTCTTTTTCGATACCCTGTTTCTTTAATTAGAACTTTGTGCTCTGCCAGGAAGTGATGTCATTTGGGCAGGAGATTTTCAGTGTTTATAGTATTTAAACTCTGTTTTAATGTTCAGTTTTTGTTTGATAATGTCTCCTGAATTGTATAATTGGAGATGAAAGTGCTTATTATTTTACGTTGGTGAATACTGATAACCATTTTTATTCTAATAAAGGACTGTTTTTACCATTCTGCATTGGTATATACTTGCCAGTGGACTCCATTCCATTTTTTGGATTTACTTGTTGGTTTCTTTTCTATCACGTACTGGTAATTTGGTATGGAGTCGGGGTCTGGCAGTGTATCTACAGGTGACCCACAAACAAGTGGGGAATGAAATGGATTAATTGGTGACTTGTCTATTTTAATCCAACAATTAATGAACCATATGGATTGGTTGGAGCAAAATACTCTTTCCCAGATGACTATACACCCGACACCAGGTGCTTCTACTTCGGTGAATAACATGGGAGCACAAGGCTCGGATAATGGTGAAGGACAGGCAACAGCTTTTAGTACCTCTACACCATCGCTAAGACTGGACACTAGATCTAATGAGGTAAACGATGATGGGCATATTGGTGCAGATAACTGTAGCAGGGTTTTTAAAACACCCACGCTATCTGAGTGGTTAAAGAATGATTGCATATTAGTGACTAGTACAAAAGTTACTAGTATGACATTACAGGATCAACTTAATGAACTAGATTGGTACCATTTAAAAATAAAAAAGATAGAAATGGATAACCAGTTTTTAATGAGTGTCTTAAACAGAGAACTGTACCAAAAGGCCTTAGGATGTGGCGTTTTCCTACAGGATTGGTTTCAGGTTCTGATTTTCATAAAGACTTGTTAGGACTATTTGATAGATTTGGATTCGAATACATTCAAATGGTTATTGATTATAATAACAGAATGATTGAATCTTTGAATTCTGAAGTGACAAAATTAGATAAATTAATTGTACAAAGCCCTTCCTTTACAAACAACAAATTTGAATATTGTCGCATCTTCCAGAGCATAGAAGAACAAATGCTTATTATTATTAAAAAGAGGAAGATAAAGAAGTTGGCTAGGGATGAGCAGGAATATGCTGACAACTTAGCATACCCTAAACCACCCCTCACAAGTTTGGCAGCAACATAAAAGAAGTGGTGAACAACAAGGGAATGGTGTTAGAACTTTCAATGAGGTGACAGAGATGGGCACCTTCGAAGAAGAACATTTTTTAGACGAAGAAACATATCTACCATTGAGGTGCTCAGAGCATCTAATGAATCAACAGAGACCCCAACAACAGCAGAGGGGCCAATGCAACAACTTTAAAAGGGAGAGAGGGGAATGTACAACAACAAGGGTCAGAACAAGAACACTCAGAGGGGGCAATAGATGTTTCCCCATCTGAGGCAATGGTTTTAAACAACATGAAGAACAGCAATGGTAGTATTTTACCACCATTAACACTGCACTTCAATTCTGAAAAAGACTTCAAAGTATATAATTATATTGATTTATTCTTTAATGTGACTATTTGTGACATTTTTGCTAAGTGCTTTACATTTCTACCGGAAAAATCCATGAATTTAGTCCACACTTTAATGGACTTTAAACAATATGTTAGAAAATTAAATCGTAATGTTATGTTTAATAATGTAGAGGGTTTGAAAGACACATTCAGAATCTCCAGCACTTTTAACCTGGCTTTACACCCTACATTGTTATTTTTTGAAAAGGTTTGTGAGCTGGACATTCGGGGCTTGAATAGGGTGAGGAATAGAAAGTCTGGTTTAAACAAAGTATATACTAACTTAAATGATCAGGAAGAATCTGAACTTGCTTTTTTGATGGAGAATAATGGTGTGAGGATTATGAAACCAGACAAAGGAGGCAGAGCAGTTATTATGTATACAGTTGACTACAATAACAAAATGTTGAATATCTTGAATATGGATACTTACACTAAGAGTTCCCTCAATGAAATGAATGGGGCTTATAGGAGAGTTAAAGGGTTCATACAGGATATGTTCATTGATGGTTTGATTTCTATTAATGAACTGCATTATTTAACGGTGGAATACCCAATTATTCCAACTATTTTTGGGGCCCCAAAAATCCACAAAGATGTCCATCAGCCACCTATGAGGCCCGTTGTGGATGCTCGGGACTCTATTACATTTCCACTAGCTAAGTATCTTGATAAAGCCCTTAGCCAACTAGTATGGAACAAACCCAATATATGTATTGAATCATGGGATTTTTTAAAGAAAATGGATGAAATTGAATATAGTAATGACCATTCATTCATTACTATAGATGTTACCAACTTGTATAGTGTTATTCCCCATGAAATAGGACTTCAATGGTTTTGTGAGTACCTGCAAACAAAGCACATTGGTCAGGACAAAATTAATTTATATGAACAAATGATGGCTATTGTATTAAGAAACAATTTATCTTGTTTGAGAGTGAGTACTTTTTACAGAATGAAGGCGTCACAATGCATGTGGTGGTTTGTAAGCCAATAGGGTCTATATTTTATCATCGAACACTTAAAAAAGTGACCGCTGATTGATCGACCTGATTTAAGCAAAGGCTTACAATCTCGAACTGTCAGATCAGCAATTTTTTTCCCAGGGAAAAAAATTGCTGATCCAAAACACATACACACAACACAAGCACACCAAACAAACAGAAATCCACACACATACACCTAAAATCTGATACCTAACCCTACACTAAACTATGCACACACCACTAACTACCCACTTACCTTAACCCAAACCCTAACCCTAAGGTCCGTCACTATAGCACACTCACCTCACCCGCTCCCTAATCCTAACTCACTTAAATCCACCCTAACCCTCATGTCCACTCAATCGCACACACACCTAACCCGAGCCCTAACCCTATCTCATCTAAATCACCCTAATACTCACATCCACACAATCGCAGACTTACCTGAATCTGACCGGTAACTTTCCACCATAACACTGAAAATACCGAAGCAACAGAAACGGACAACCGAATTCTTTCCCTAGGAAAAAATTTGAGTTTCTGCTGCTTCGATATTTTGCAGTTTCACGAAAATAAATTAGATCAATCAGCGTTCGCTTTTTTAAGCGTTCGAGGATATAATATAGACCCATGCCAATATCATTATGTTGGAGTGGGAGAAACGCTTCATTTTCCCATCCTAATATTATCCATTCTGTAAAACATAGGTTTGTTATTTGGACGATATATTTGTTTTGTGGAACGAACCAATGGATTTGATTGATGCTTTTATTACTTTTATTAATGGCATTACCACATTTTTAAAATTTGCACACTCAATAGGTAATGACAGCATTTCTTATTTAGACATTTTGTTAGCTAAGAATGAAGCATTACATTGTTTTGTTGCTAAAATATTTTGTAAGAACACATATTCAAACAGTTTTCTGCATTTTAGTAGTAGTCATCCATTTCACCAAAAACAGGTTGCAATCAAGGAACAGTTTGTGCATGCAGCCCGGATAACTACTGAATGGAATACATTTTTAGTGGAATGTGACATTCTTAAACAGATGTTCATTAGAAGGAAATATCCAGATAAACTAATTGATCAAATAATGAATGAAGTTGTTAATAAGAGACAAGAAGGTCACTTTGTACCTATTCTGAAAATTAAAGAGGTTGGGTGAATAGAATTTAGCACTAATGAGTCATTAGTTTTACCCAACTTAGGTCCTGCAAACATTATTGACAATAAGGTGGCTGAAATTAATAAATCATATCAGAATAGTTTTATAACTACTTTTAGTATGGATGCATATAACATCAAAAATATATTAAATAAGAACTGGGAATTCATGCGCAATGACAAAGATATGGTAAATATTCTTGGGGAAGGTCCGATTTGTGCATATAGGAAAGGCTGTTGTTTGAAAAATATATTTGAACATCATGCACCAAAGCGAAGTAGGGGATATATGTATAAATGTGGAAGATGCAAGTTTTGCAACTTGAATGCTACATGTTTACCAGGCTTAAATGATAACATTTCCATTAGTAGTTTGCTGAAAATAAAAGCATTAGTTAGAGACTAATGGAAATGCACCTTTAGTTGTTTTTTAACTATTAGTTATTTATTTAGATGGTATTTATTAGGTTTACATATTGTTTTATTTTATAAGATAAGTTTTATGTTTACATATTTAAGCTTCGGCTTCTTAGACTATCGGAGAAGGTGGTGTTGTTCTAGTATATATTTTGATTGCTCAAATTTCTTGGCATTTAGTTGTCTCACTGTATTAAAAATATATATTTAAAAAAAAAACAGTTTTAACCTATGTAATATGAGCATTTAAACCATATGTTGCACATTTGTATAACAGTTGCTAAATTTTGTCATATAAGAGTTTAGGGCATGTTTTTAAAAAGCTGCCAATACTTTGTTATATGGAACCTAATTTAGGATTCCATGTTTATTGTGCATTTGTTTATCTTTTGTTGGCAGTTGCGTGATTGCACATAAACAATTATTGTTGTTTATATTTATTAGAGTACTGCCAATATACATTAGTTATTTATTTATTTATTATTTATTATTATTTTATGCATGCAATTTGCACTTGTATATGGTTTTCAGTTCAATGTTCTTTTTAGATGCACTGTTTCTTTAATTAGAACTTTGTGCCCTGCCAGGAAGTGATGTCATTTGGTTGGGAGATTTTCAGTGTTTTTAGTATTTAAACTCTGTTTTAATGTTCACTTCTTGTTTGATAAAGTCTCCTGAATTGTTTAATTGGAGACGAAACCGCTTATTATTTTACGTTGGTGAATATTGATAACCGTTTTTATTCTAATAAAGGACTGTTTTTACCATTCTGCGTTGGTATATACTTGCCAGTGGACTCCATTCTGTTTTTTGGATTTACTTGTTGGTCTCTTTTCTATCACGTACTCTGTAGTTGTGGGTTGTTGTATAATAGCAGTACTACTGAGATGTTAAACTTCTTAGTTTCATTTCACATTGTGAGTCACTTGGGATTGATGTTGTTACACAATACACACAAATTTCACCATACATTGTTGCTTAAATACACGGTGTAAGTCTACAACATTAGGAGAGCTGACCATCACTGTTAAATACAAAATGATTATTACTATTAAACCTTATTTGAAATGATAATTTCTATTATTTTAAGATCAGTAGGTATCACAAAGCAGTGTCAGTTTGCAAGAAAGGTTTGTGAAGTTTTTGAACTAAACAATACAATTAATGTATACAGTATTTAGTGATGATACTGGTGAACTTCAAAGCTTGAAAACCTCAAAGTGTGCCGTCGACAGATTAACTTGTTATGCATTACAGAACTTCAAAGCATAATATACAAATCATTATGTACGGAATATGTAGTTAAGGTGCTGTTTGCTCTGCATCCAAGAAAACACATCCTGTAGTGTACTAGAAATATGACAGACATCTATTCATGCTTTGACAAGGCCTTTGTTAAAGTAACAATTATTCTGTCGGTTTGCTCAAGAAAGGAAAAAAATAGCAACCAAAAAGTAGATAACATGACAAATGCAGTACACTAGAACTGTAAACCTGAAATTATTAATGTGAATTCCTTTTGTGTGCATTAGTTAACCTTTTTAACACAAAACTGAATGGTTCTGGATTAGATGTGAATAAATACGTGAATGGGGATGAAAAAACGGTCATGTTGTTATTAATGCATAAAAAGACCATGAATTATTATGAAAAGTGCACCATTCACATAACAGTATAATTATGAATGCAGCAAATCTTTCAGGGTTGAAATTTTTCATTGTATGTGGTGGTCCTTTAGTTGTTTGCTCAGATTTGCCTGCAGGCCTTTAAGGTAGCTTGGACCATGTAAGCAGTGTACAATTATCTGCATTTTATAGTCTAAACATTAAATTGATTGGGTATATACCATTAAAAAGAAAGGAATGAATCAAATGTTGCATCATCATAATTTATTAATTTATTTTATTGATAGCTGTGTGGATACAAGTGTCATTTTACAATACATAATGCAATGTTACACAGTTATACAGCATAGAAAAACAACAGTATGGTAAATACATGTTGTTAAACACCGCATACCAAACCTGCACTAGATCAAAAAATCAAGCAAGTGAAAATGTGAAGGAGAAATAATTAAATGGATGGACATCAAACACAAGTATGCTGAACCTATGTATTCACAACACAGAGTTCACATGTGCCAGAGTAACTCTTCTTAATTTATAGGTGAATACCCACAGAGTCTGTTGTACCTCACTGAAACATTAGGTGATGGTAAGTGCTGTAGGAGATCCTTAGTTAACATGGAAGAAGGTTCATTTCTTACACTGGAGTAACATAAATTATGACTAATTTGACCTTAAGAATCAGAGCAGTGATGACCACTTCTTATTTACACAAAAAGAAAGTATCATTGTAGTTTAAAATAGGGGCTGTAGGGGTGGATGCTGAACTTTGCCTACTTTAGAAACTATTAAACATGTTTAGAGTGAATGCTGTTTTACCCAGTGAGAATCAAACTGGTTACCTTTATTTTTTTCTAGTGGAATCCAATTTACTGATTCAGAGCCATTTAGCATGAGGATGTCTATCAATGGTATTTACCACTGTGGGTAAAAACACGAAGATTAACATTGAAACAGTTAACATCTGGTTCTTCTCTGACAGTAACAGGAAGGGTGCTCCATAGTTACAAAGAACACATATAGAAGGCCTATCTCATACAACAATTTAATTTGTTATATTTTTAGTACTGATGTAGAACAAGCTCAAGTCTACAGATTTGAGCATGTGCCTAGTTTAATTAACTTTACAACAGCAGTCACATAAATGGGAAAAGACTGATAGTGTCTACTATGATAAGGTTAGAGGTCTCTGGGAAAAAGTTAATTTTCTTTTTCAGATTTCCATCTTGTAGAACTCACCATCTTGCAAGATGCAGGAATGTGCCTCCTTGCCTTTCTGAGATGCCTTACTACATTTTAGAGGACTTATGCCACATTGTCTCTCTTCTCAAGATCCCTTGTCACTTTTATTTTTATAGGACCTATCTCCTACTTGCTGCACTGGTAAGAGTAGTGAGACAGCTTATTTTTACATAACTTATGTGATTCAGTACTGCTATATATTTATTGCTTTATTTTTATTTATTGCTTGAAGTGCTTAATGGATGCATATTCTAATATAGTTTTGGCTTTGTCCATTTATTCACTTGTAATAGTGTCAGTCTACAGTGTGCCTATCAGGTATTGAGACTGATGTCCATGCATCTTTGCTCACTTTTCACAGCTAAGGAGTTAAATATAACTGCATTATTAAGAAGAGACTCATTACTGTTTGGTTTGTTATTGTTGGCAACAGCCCTGAGGAAAATGGCATTCTCTAAGTAGATATGGAATATGCTGTACCATAGGATTTCCTTGGATCCATAACATAAATTTCTGTTTATGCTTTGATGTTTACCTGTCAGATGAACTTGGTGAAATATCAGTCCAGTTGGTTGAATATTTAGTAAGATGTTCAATAACTGAAACTTGTTGAACATTTCTAGGCATGTGACATTAGGTGAGCAGATGCCTTAGATGGAAGACACTGGAGCAGACTTGGACAAAGTGTGGCATAGTTCTAGTATGCCTGACAGTTGATCAACACAAGAAAGACATGCTTCCATTCCCATGAAACAATAATGTGAGAACAGCACTTTTATGTGCATGCGGGATAAGTCTTGCTATTCACACTTTCTGTGTTGAAGGCACTGAACCCAGTACTTCTGAAATTATGATATAATCAGCTCCTGCACTGGTGAAGGTCAAGACAAGTTAAAATGCATCTGTATTATTTCTGCAGGTTTTGGTAAAAATATCACCCTTGGGCAAGAAAAGCAGATTTTGGTCATGTGGCATCAGAATGGCATTCTTAATTATGGCAATCTTGTCAGAATTATAATTCTTTTTTGAAAGAACAAGTCTTTGATTTTGGAACAGATGACATGTAACTGGTGCACAGCAAACCAAGGACATTTTCGCTAATGTGCCTGCTGAACATGTGTTCAGAATCAATAGAGCAGAGACTAAGCAAATTACAACACTGTCATCTGAGTGCTTTCGGATCTTTCATATCCCAGGTTTGATTGCTAAAACAAAGAAGAATATGTGAAGATAAGAATGACTTGAGCCACCTGGTTTTCCCACTTCCAAACTTTCTGAATAAAATTTACAACCTACTTAACCAGCAGTTTAGCTGTTTCTTAGTCATCTACCAAATGTAGGAATTGCCTTAAATATGTTCATTAACATCTTTGTTAAGATGGTGGAGTAGGATACTTTTCAATCACTCACCAGGCCGTACACAAATTGCAAAATAGTATGTCAGACAGAATAAAATGAGCAGTCTTTATTTCTGTCACTGTTACCACATCCTCAAGAAAATTGTTCTAGTCAGCCCACAGCCTTTCATTTCAAAGTAAAAATATTGCTTGATATCTCCGTTGAGATGTCTGCATCTTCAGATGTGTAACCTTTAAATCTCAGCTAGTTATTTTTCATGAGTGTACACAATTAAACTTCATGGATTTCTCAGCACAATTAATAATTCTATCCTATCCTCTCTTAGCTTCCTTTCCTCAATACCATGCATATTAAACTACTGCAGTCTTCCTTTATATGGATCCTGATGTTGAAGACTACACACTATTTTCTGGATTTCTTCCATAAGTCTTGTATCCTATGTATGCTCTGGTTTAAATAAAGTTTCCAAGACTGCAAGCAGTTATAGAGTCTCATTAGATGTCTATACAGAGGGGTACTGAATTATTGCTTTCTGCTAAGGATTTCGTTTTCCATACTTTCGAATTCACCACCTACCTTCTTTGCTGCTGTCTCATATTGCTTACTTCCCTTAAGATTATTGTATATAAATACCTCCTATATCCATTCTATATTTATTTCTGCTAGTGCACCCATTTCGGACACATGCACTCTTCAGATACTATTTCTAGGCAGATGCATTGTTTTGCATATTTTCATTGAATTTTAGCTATTGTGTTTTAGAACCTCAGTATAGTTTTGCCAAGTCTCTTTCCTTTCCATCATTTCTGCTGCATATACTCATATCATCAGCAACAAAAAATATATATTTTTTTCTTCCAGACTATCTCTTACAATGTCTTATGCATATAAATAGAAAATTGAAAGTACTGATTCTGGATGACTCTGTACTACGACACTGATACATCAGATCAAGTTTTATTTACTTTATCTGTCTCTCTCTTTTTCACTAATGTTACACCAGAGCTGATATACTACAATCCACTTTAAGTCTTTCTAAATATATTCAATTACTTTTTTGTTCATAGGTTCATCGGTTCAGGTCTATATTATATGAGCGACTGTTAAGAATATCGAACACTCTAAAGAGCGAAAATGCCCAACATCAAACTCTTTATTGTGGGGAGCTGCACCCACCACATCCCCCGCTAAATATATATTACAACTCTGGGATTGCACTACAGTGAGGAAAGGGCAAATATTCTGACCTTCACTTACTGCAATCCCACAAGTAGCACTTCGAGGTCTGGCATTTTCGCTCTTTAGAATGTTCGTCATTCTTAACATTTGCTCATATGATATAGACCCTATCGGTTCATGGGAGATTCATAGGCTAACGGGTCAGGAGTCGCTACAAGCCTAGCAAATATCATCTGATTTTACCCAGTTAGTGGCCCCTAGGGACAGGAAGATGCCATGGATTCATGTGTACGCCTTATGTATTTTACAAATTTTACAGGTTTTACATATTTCCTCTATCATTAAGGGACATAGGTACCATAGGGCAATAGGGACATAGGTGTGAATTTTCGATTCTCTAGACATCACATTCAAAAGCAATGACAAAGACAGACTGCTAAGAAAGTACAATAGACCTATAGGTTCATAGGTTCATAGGAGGGAACTAGGCTATTGGCCCTAGGGCCTATATAAGCCTAGCCGAAAATTAATCCTGGCTTTCACCACCCAAGAAAATTATTTTCCTGTGCCCCTGTTGAGCAGGACCACAGAAGTGATCCCCGGGGTGAATTTCCTATCTCCCATCCAATCATCAAGATTTTTCTCAAAGAGTGCTAATGAGGAGCTCTGTTTGACATAGATAGAGTATGGGAAGTCTCTGGGACAAGAATCTATCCCTCCAGCATGTTCTGTTTATTGTGGTGATAAGGTTTAGGCCCCTAGAGTATGTAGCTCGGAGGGACTGGGATTTCTTTAAGTGGAGCATGTCCAACAGCTCTGGGTATGACATAGCTTTGTATGTTAGGCAGAGATCACCTCCGAGTAGGCGATATGCGACGGAGTAAAGCTGGAGTTTTTTGAGACAGTCTGCATGGGGCATCTGTTTGAGGCCAGTAATCCTCTTTGTGGGGTATTTCTGTGGCCTTTCCAGTTGTTGTAGATGTCCTGTGAGGTACATACCAAAAGGAGCATTGTACTCTATAATGAGTCTAATGAGTGATGAGTAGAGTGGAACAATGACCTCTTTTTTTCTGGATGAGAAACATTTTGTGATGAGGTGAGCCATGTAGAAGGATTTCCTGACCACTGTGGTGATGTGATTATCAAAGGAGAGACTACTGTCCACCTGTGTCCCAAGGTCTCTTATCACATTTTTGGCATTAAGTAGACTACCAGCTATGTGGTAGTTCATGGGTACAGACTTTTTACCAAAGGAGATGACAATACACTTTTTGGCACTGAGCTTGAGGCCATGGCTTTGACACCAGGTATCTGTCTCAGTGAGGCCCTTTTGTAGTATGTCCACATCGTTAGGAGTTTCGATTATGGCTCCTAGTTTGCAGTCATCTGCAAACTTTGTTAGCCAAAGACCTTCTGTGTTAGCCTGTACTTCAGAGAAGTAGATACCAAACAGGAGAGGACCCAGGACTGAACCCTGTGGTACTCCACTTGTCTCTGGTCTGAAGTCACATTTGGAGTCTGCTACTTTCACAGTGTGGGTTCTGTCCATGAGCCAGTTGGCAACCCATCTTGTGACATAGGGATTTATACCTAGTTTAGTGAGCCTATCTATAATTCCAGAGTGGGGGATGGTGTCAAAAGCCTTGGCAAGATCTAGATAAGCTGTTTGAACCACCTTTCCCTCATCTATGGCTTTGGTGACTGCTTCAAAGAAGTAATTCAGGTTTAGGAGACATGTTCTGCCTTTTACAAATCCGAACTGGGTAGGGTCTAGAGTTTGGAGATTACCAATGTCTTTGTTTATGAGTTCCATGATGATACGTTCCATGGACTTGCAGACCAGGCTCGTCAGGCTAATGGGACAGTAGTTCCCTGGGTCTGTAGTGGTTCTCCCTTTGTGAAGTGGGATAACCATCGTGGTGCGCCATTCACTGGGAGCAAAGCCTGAGGTCAGGTTATGACTGAACATGGTACTTAGGTAGGGTGCCAGTTCATTCTGTAGTTTGTGTAGAACGCAGCCTGGGATATTGTTAGGTCCCATGGATGCTGTGTTCTTGGCTTTGGAGGGTGTGTTTTTTACCTGTGCAGTCGTGATTACAGGAACTTTGCATTTGTCCGGTATAGAAATGGACCTAAATTAGGGTGGTTTCCCTAATTGGGGGTGGGAGTGGGATGTGGATGTCTAGGGTGATTAACTTGTGGTAAGATATGACCAACAAGGAATTGACCTCTGGTGTGGAACACCTGTTGCCCATATTGGTAATGACCAGTTCTAGGTTCATAGGTTCATAGATTAGATTCATAGATTAGTACTAGGCTAACTGCCCTTTGCAAACCATTTTAAGCCTAGCCAATTATCCCTTGTGAGACTCAAACCCTGCACCTTGTGATTGTAAGGTAAATACCTTAACCATTAGACAACCCATTACTGCCCCTGGTGGGGGTGTGAATAAGTTGATCCAAGGTGTTGGAATTTATGAATTCCAGAAAACGTTGAGCAAAAGAGTTGGTACATGAGTAGTTTTCCCAGTTAATGGTGGGGTAGTTGAAATCGCCCATTATTAGGGTGTTAGGTTGTACCCTAATACTTTCCAGTGTATCAAGAAATGAGAAATGGGAATCCTGGGGCATGGTGGGGGGTCTGTAGCAAGCTACAATTTGGATTGCGGTCTTGCCCAGATTTAGTTGCACTTGGATAATCTCGGATGCATTATGCTGTTCAACTAGCCTGGAGGTGTGGATATCCTTAATGAATATGGACACACCTCCACCTTTAGTGCTTCTTTCTGGGTTAGGTGGCCGAAAGGTGTGGTATGAATTATAGCCTGGTAATGCAGGGGTGCTCTCTGGAGCTTTGAACCAGGTCTCTGTCACTGCACAGATGTCGATGTTCTCCATTTTACGAAGTGCCTCGAGTGAGTGCATTTTGAGGTTTAGACTTGTAGCATTGAGTAGCATTACTCTCAGATTTTGCTTGCTTATACCTGTTACGGTGGTGAATATGTCATTTGAACCTTGCCTAAAAAAGGCACTATAGGGGTGGCAAGAGCCTTAGGCAGTATCCGGAATCCCAAGAGCGACAGGTGCAAGCCATCTCTGGCAAAGCATTTTGGTCTGTCGATCATGTCGTCCCAGCCAGACAAATACTGGATCCCCTTAGAATGACACCAGAAGCTTAGCCAATTGTTGAAGTCAATCATTTTGTCCTTGTACTGTGGCATCATTCTGGGTAATGGCAGGATGCTACTCAGGGCCAGGGTCATACCTGCCTGGGCTACAAGATTGAAGAGCTCCTCCATGTCTCTTTTCATGTAGTCCAGGGAGGTACATCTCAGGTCATTCACACCAACATGGACAGTGACAGTGTCATATTTGTACTTGTTGTGGAGTGACCTGAGTGCATGCGTTATGTGGCAGATCCTGGCACCTGACAGGCAGCTGACAGTAACATTCTCCTTGTTTAGACCAGAGTGGAACATCAGTGTGCCTGACTATAAAGTCACCTATGACTAGAGTGTTGGGTATGTTGTTATGCCTTATGGGCTGTGGTTGAGTGGCACACTAAGTTTGTGGGCTATGTGTAACTATTTAATTTTTCTGTGCATATTGTTCACATTTTTCAATTGTGCAACTCCTTATTTCAGTTCTCTCGTGATTAAATTACAGTGGGTTTATTTTATTAACATTGAGATAAACAGAATGCAAATTGCAGTAGAATGTCTACTAGTTATGATGTTGTTTTTTCTTCTGAGTGTGTTTGAGTGGAGATATAGTTTCTGCTAATTGCCAGTTTTGTTCAGGGAGTGAGGAAGAGACAGGAAGAAACTTTTTGACATGGAAACCTCATGAACCACATAAGGCTCTGACATGATGGTTATAGGACTATGTGGTCCAAATTCCTGTTATAGGCCAGCACAGATATAGGGGAGGGAGGTAGAACTCCTATTGTTTAATCATCATCATTATCATCTTCTTTCGGCTGTTCCCATTAGGGGTCACCACAGCAGATCATCTGCTTCCATTTCCTCCTGTCCTGTGCATCATGCTCTTTCACACAAACCACCTGCATGTCCTCTCTCACCACATCCATAAACCTTATCTTAGGCCTTCCTCTTTTCCTCTTACCTGGCAGCTCCATTCTTAGCATCCTTTTCCCAATATACCCAGCATCCCTCCTCAGCACATGTCCAAACCAACGCAATCTCGCCTCTCTTGCTTTGTCTCCAAACTGTCCAACCTGAGCTTACCCTCTAATATACCGATTCCTAATCCTGTCCATTCTAGTCACACCCAGTGCAAATCTTAACATCTTTAACTCTGCCACATCCAGCTCTGACTCCTGCCTTTTCGTCAATGCCATCGTCTCCAACCCATATAACATAGCTGGTCTCACTACCCTCTTGTAGACCTTCCCTTTCACTCTTACTGGTACTCATCTGTCACAAATCACTCCTGACACTCTTCTCCACTCATTCCTCCCTGCCTGTACTCTCTTCTTCACATCTCTTCCACACTCACCATTACTCTGAACTGTTGATCCCAAGTACTTAAACTCATCCACCTTTACCAACTCTACTCCCTGTATCCTCACCATTCCTCTACCCTCCCTCTCATTTACACACATATATTCTGTTTTAGCCCAGCTGACCTTCATTCCTCTTCTCTCTAAAGCATATCTCCACCTCTCCAGGGTCTCCTCAACCTGGTCCCTACTCTCACTACATATCACAATATAATCTGCAAACATCATAGTCCACGGGGCCTCCTGTCTGATCTCATCTGTCAACCTATCCATTACCACTGCAAATAAGAAAGGGCTCAGAGCTGAGCCTTGATGTAATCCCACCTCCACCTTAAACATATCTGTCACTCCCACTGCAGTCCTCACTAATGTCACACTACCCTCGTACATATCCTGTACCACTTTTACATACTTCTCTTCCACTCCCAACTTCCTCATACAATACCACAACTCCTCTCTAGGCACCCTGTCATATACTTTCTCTAAGTCCGCAAAGACACAATGCAACTCCTTCTGACCTTCTCTGTATTTATCCAACAACAATCTCAGAGCAATTATTGCATCTGTAGTGCTCTTTCCTGGCATAAAACCATACTGCTGATCACTAATCATCACCTCCATTTCTAACCTAGCTTCCACTACTCTTTCCCATAACTTCAAGCTGTGACTGATCAATTTTATCCCTCTGTAGTTACTGCAGCTCTGCACATCACCCTTATTCTTAAAGATAGGACCAAAACACCTTTTCTCCACTCCTCAGGCATCGTCTGACTTTCCAAAATTTCATTAAACAATCTGGTTAAAAATTCCACTGCCATTTCACCTAAGCACCTCCATGCTTCCACTGGTATGTCATCTGGGCCAACAGCCTTTCCATTCTTCATCCTCTTCATAGCTGTCCTTATTTCCTCCTTGCTAATCTGTTTCACTTCCTGATTCACTATCCCCACATCATGCAACCTTCTTTCTCTCTCATTCTCTTCATTCATCAGCCCTTCAAAGTACTCTTTCCATCTACTCAACACACTCTCCTCACTTGTGAGTACGTTTCCCTCACTATCCTTTATCACCCTTACCTGCTGCACATCTTTCCCAGCTCTGTTCCTCTGTCTAGCCAATCAGTACAGGTCCTTTTCTCCCTCTTTAGTGTCCAATCTCTCATACAACTCTCCATATGCCTTTGCCACCTCTCTCTTTGCCATGGGTCTCATCTCCTTATACTCATGTCTACTTTCTTCATCTCTTTGACAATCCCACTTCTTCTTCACCAGCCTCTTCCTCTGTAAACTTTCCTGTACTTCCTCATTCCACCACCAGTTCTCCTTGTCCTCCTTCCTCTGTTCAGATGTCACACCAAGCACCTTTCTAGCAGTCTCCCTTACTAGCTCTGCTGTAGTTACCCAGCTATTTGGTAACTCTTCACTGCCTGCCGATGCCTGTCTTAACTCTTCCCTGAACTCCACCTCACAGTCACCCTTTTTTAACTTCCACCATTTAATTCTTGGCACTGCTTTCACATTCCTCCTCCTCTTCTTGATCACCACCATCATCCTACAGACCACCATTCTATGCTGCTTAACAACACTTTCCCCTGTGCCCACTTTACAGTCTCCAGTCTCCTTCAGACTGGCCCTCCTACATAGGATATAATCCACTCTTGTACATCACCCTATGCTCCTCCCTCTTCTTAAAATACGTATTCACCACAGCCATGTCCATCCTTTTCACAAAATTCACAATCATCTGACCTTCTGCATTCCTCTGCTTAACACCATACCTACCCATCACTTCCTCATCCCCTCTGTTCACTTCACCAACATGCCCATTGAAGTCCGCTCCAAACACTAGTCTCTCACCCTTGGGTACAATCACCACCACTTCATCCAACTCACTCCAAAATTTTTCTTTCTCATCCATCACACACCCAACTTGTGGAGCACATGCACTAACAACATTCATCATTACACCATCAATTTCAAGCTTCATAAACATCACTCTATCAGACACTCCTTTCACCTCCAAAACACTCTTGGCATACTGTTCCTTTAGGATAACCCCTACCCCATTGCTCCTGCCATCCACACCATGATAGAACAATTTGAACCTGCCTCCTATACAACTGGCCTTACTTCCCTTCCATCTGGTCTCTTGCATGCACAATATATCAACCTTCCTTCTCTCCATCATATCAGCTAGCTCTCTCCCTATACCAGTCATACTGCCAACATTCAAAGTTCCTACCTTCACTACTACACTCCTAACCTTCCTCCTCTCTTCCTGCCTTCGGGCATGCCTTCCTCCTCCTCTTCTCCTTCAGCCAACAGTAGCCCAATTTCCGCCAGCACCCTGTTGGCTAACAGTACTGGTGGCAGTCGTTGTTAACCCAGGCCTCGACCGATCCGGTATGGAAATATGAAATGTTCTCCACATAAGTAATTTGGCAGAGGTTTTACGCCGGATGCCCATCCTGACTCAACCCTCCCCATTTATCCAGGCTTGGGACCAGCACAAAGAAATGCGCTGGCTTGTGCATCCCCAGAGGCTGGGTTAAAACTCCTATTGTTTAACCTATTCACAAATGTTCGTATATCTATTCATATATTGCCAACCATTAAGGCAGATGCCTAAAATGTTCCTACAGATACCTCCCATGTAAAGGCTAACAATTCTAATTTACCTGTATTACTAAAAGTATCAACAGTGGCTATGACCAACTCCTAAACTTTAATATCTTCCCATGCATGTCAACTGACCTGATGCTTGCGCTGACACAGATAGTTGAGAAGAAACTGTAAAAAAGGAAAGAGTCCAACTGGGCATTCCTAAACTTGGAGTAGGCATATGACTAAGTCCCATGAAAGCTGATTTGGGTAGTCCTGTGATGGTTCCAAGTCCCAGAAACACTGGTAGAATTAATGCAATGACACAAGTACTGACAGTGTTCAGGCTGTCATACAGTTCCCAGTGCAAGCAGATGTGGATTAGCATTCAACTGTGAGCCCAGTGCTATTCTTACTGGTGATGGACTATGTTTACAAACAGGGCAGAGGAGAAAGATCAACAAAACTGCTGTATGTAGATGATATGTCATTACATACAGACCTTGAACAAGAACTTCAGCAAGTGATAGGAGAATGGAAAACTAAAGACAGATGGTATGAACATGAGTACAGATAAGACAGTTGTAATGGCAGCAAATGGAGGAAATCAGAAGAAGATGAAAATTGAGATAGAAGGGAAAATAGTGGAACAGGTTAATGGCTTCAGGTATCTGAGAGGAGTGGTTGAGGAGAAGGAAAGACTGAATGATGAGGTCAAAGGTGCAGCCAACTGGTACAGAGTTTCAGGGGTAGTGTATGACAGAAGGACACTAAATAAGTTGATAAGTAAGGTGTACAAAATAGTGGTATGACAAGTATTACTGTATGGTAGAGAAAACTTGCCAATGAAGGCAGAGCAGATATGGAAGCTAGATGCAATGGAAAGGAGGTACCTGAGATGCATGGTTGGATGCACACTGTGGAACAGAAAAGACATGATAGCATCAGATCAGAAGACCAAGTAGCTCCATTTATAGAGAAAGTCAAATATAACAGATTACAGTGGTTTGGGCATATGTGCAGGGAAGGAATAGATAATCTAGAGAAGAAGATTTGAGACAGATGGGAAGCCGACAAAAGGAAACAAGGGCATCCAGCAAAGAGATGGATGGATTTTGTGACAGAAGACCTGCAGCAGTCAGACATGACTGTTGAAGAAGATATGAGAATGGTAATGAATGGGAAAAAGGTTGCTGTTGATGATGATGATGATGATGATGATATTTGCATGCACTGAGGTTACAGCTCTGCGCATGTGTACTAACATATCAATATTTGTTTGTCAGTACGTTGTGTTCAATGTTAGTAACATCTACACACATATATATCTATATCTGTAGCTATAGTTATCTATATGAATAACTAGATAGATACATACACACACACACACACACACACACACACACACACACACACACACACACACACACACACACACACACACACACACACACACACACACACATATATATATATATATATATATATATATATATATATATATATATATATATATATATATATATATACAAACACACACACACACATATATATATATATATATATATATATATATTTTTTTTTTTTTTGGTGCCACTCTCTATCCACTGTATGTGCTAATTGTCTTATTTCCTGATGTATGTTGTTATTTACTGCTGTGTGTTTCTCTCTTTAGGCCTGTTCATGCCTGGAAAGGGTTCCTAGGACAAAGTACTCACTCAGTTAACTAACATATGTAAACTAAAATAAATAATGAAAATAAATATATTAACAGTCCTTGAAAACATTTCACTGCACTCAACACATAATCCCTCAAAATCTAAACCTCCCAAACCCACAAATAATAATACAAAACACACACTTACATTCATGGAGGTTTTCAATAAAAATCTGCCCAAACAACAGAGACCTCAAAAGCTGAAACGCAATCAACCACCACCCCCAACACTAACGACGCATAGCCCACAAAATCAGTGTGCCACTTAACCTCGGCCCATAAGGCAAAACAACATACCCAGTACAGTAGTCATTGGCGACTCTATAGTCAGGCACACTAACACCACCTCACCAGGCTGAACAAGGGGAACATCACTGTCAGTTGCCTGTCAGGGGCCAGGATCTGCCATATAAGGCACGCACTCAGGTCACTCCACAACAAGTACAAGTATGACTCTGTCATTGTCCATGTTGGAGTGAATGACCTGGGACGGAACATCCCTGGAATACATGAAGAGAGACATGGAGGAGCTCTCTGACAATGTGGCCCAGGCAGGTATGACACTAGCCCTGAGTAGCATCCTGCCATCACCCAAAATGATGCCACAGTACAAGGACAAAATGATTGACTTCAACAATTGGCTAAGATTCTGGTATCATTCCAAGGGGATCCAGTATCTGTCTGACTGGGATGACATAATCGACAGGCCACAATGCTTTGCCAGAGATGGCCTGCACCTACCACCGCTGGGATGCTGGATACTGGCTAAGGCTCTTGCTGCCCCTTTAGTGCCTTTTTTAGGCAAGGCTCAAACATCAAACACACCACCATAGTAGACATAAACAAGCAAAATCTAAGGGTAATGCTACTCAATGCTAGAAGCCTAAACCTCTAAATGCGCGCACTCGAGGCTCTCCTTAAGATGGAGTACATCGACATCTGTGGAGTGACAGAGACCTGGTTTAAGGCTCCAGTGAGCACTCCTGCATTATCAGGCTAAAATTCTTACCACACCTTTCGGCCACCCAACCCCGACCAAAATACTAAGGGAGGAGATGTGTCCATATTCATAAAGGATATCCACACCTCCAGGCTAGTTGCTCAACATAATGCCTCCAAAATTATCCAAGTACAATTAACACTGGGCAAGACTGCAATTCAGGTTGTAGTTTGTTACAGATCCCCCACCATGCCCCAGGATGCCCACTCCATGTTTCTCGATATACTGGATAATATCAAGATACGGCCCAATATCATAATTTTGGGAGATTTCAACTACCCCTCCATCAACTGAGAAAACTACTCATGCCCTAACTCATTTGCCCAATGTTTTCTGGAGTTCATCAATTCAAATGCCCTGGACCAGCTTGTCCATACCCCTACCAGGGGTAGCAACATCCTGGACCTGGCCATTACCAATAAGGTTAATAGATGTTCCATGCCAGAGGTCAACACCTTGCTGGTTAGGTCCAACCACAAGCTAATCACCCTAGACATCCATATCCTGCCCCCCCCCCCCATTAAGGAAACCACAGTAAAAAACTTCTCCAAAGCCAACTTCATGCTTCTTAAGTCAGAAGTGCCAAACTTCATTATACCCACACAGATGAAAAATAGTGGCATGACTGCTGAATCATATACAAATGCACTGTATAAGCACATACACAAATGCATGGACCGTGCCATCCCCAACAAAACCAAAACACTATCCTCCAGATAAAGGAAGCCACTCTGGCGGTTCCCTGCCATTAACAAGCTCTACAACAGAAGGAAGAAACTGTTGCAGAAAAGAGTAAAATCCCATGATGGCAGGTACTCCCTGGTCAGCCTCACCAAGAAGCTGAGATCCCTCATAAAATCCTCCAAAGCTAGTTACGAAAATAAAATCACCTTGGATTCTAAAGACAACCAGAAAGCCTCCTACAGCTATTTCAAGAATCTCAATGGCAACACTCAGATCTGTTCTGAACAACAGCACAATGGCGCTACATTTACCAAACCAACTGATGTTGCCAACATCCTGGCAGACAGGTTCAGTGCTAACCTCACCTCCCCTCACCCCTCAAAGGGCCCATCCCCATACCGGATGATTGCAAACCCCCTGAAATTGTGGCTGCACAGATGAAGACTGCACTCTCCAAAGCCAAGAACACAGCATCTATGGGACCAGACAACATCCCATGTTGGGTTCTGCATGAACTACAGAACAAACTGGCACCCCACCTAAGTACCATGTTCAATCATAGCATCACTTCAGGCTTTGTGCCTAAGGAGTGGCACACAGTGACAGTTATCCACTCCACAAAGGGGATGCCACCACAAACCCTGGGAACTACTGCCCCATTAGCCTGACGAGCCTGGTCTGCAAGGCCATGGAATGCATCATCATACAGCTTATAAACAAAGACATAGGTAACCTCCAAACTCTGGACCCCACTCAGTTTGGGTTTGTAAAGTGTAGATCATGCCTCCTAAACCTGATTGACTTCCTCAAAGCAGTCACTAGAGCAGTAGATGAGGGTAAGGTAGTGCACACAGCCTATCTTGACCTCGCCGAGGCTTTTGACACCATCCCCCACTCTGGTATTATAGATAAACTCACTGGAATAGGCATAAATCCCTATGTCACAAGATGGGTGGCCAACTGGCTCACTGACAGAAACCCCACAGTGACAGTAGCTGACTCCAAATCTGACTACAGACTAGTGACAAGTGGAGCACCGCAGGGTTTGGTCCTGGGTCCTCTCCTGTTCGGTATCTACTTCACTGAAGTCCAAGCAAATACAGCTGTTCTCTGGCTAATGAAATTCCCTGATGACTGCAAACTAGGAGCCATAATCGATTCACCTAAGGATGTGGGCATTCTACAAAGAGGCCTCACTGAGACTGACGCTTGGTGTCAAAGTCATGGCCTAAAGCTCAATGCCAAGAAGTGCATTGTCATCCCCTTTGGGAAAAATACCATACCCATGAGCTACCACATAGGCGGTATCCTTCTGTGATAAGAGACCTTGAGACACAGGTGGATAGTAGTCTCTCCTTTAATAATCATGTCACCACAGTATTCAGGAAATCCTTTTACATGGCACACCTCATCACAAAGGGGTTCTCCTCCAGAAAAAGAGAGGTCATCATTCCTCTCTACTCATCCCTTATTAGACTCATCATAGAATACAAAGCCCTGTTTGGCATGTACCTCACAAGACATCTGCAACAACTGGAAAGGCCACAGACATACCTCACTAAGAGGATTACCAGCTTCAAACAGATGCCATATGCCAACTATCTCAAAAAACTCCAGCTCTACTCCGTCGCATATCACCTACTCTGTGGCGACCTCTGCCTAACGTACAAAGCCATGTTTAACCCAGACCTGATGGACATGCTACACTTAAAGAAATGTCAATCTCTCTGAGCAACAAACTCCAGGGACCTAAACCTTGTCACCACAATAAAGAGAACATGCTGGAAGGATAGATTCCTGTCCCAGAGACTTTGTCACCAAAATAAACATAACATGCTGAAGGGATAGATTCCTGTCACAGAGACTTCCCCTGCTCTGGAATAGGTTGCCCATTCATGTCAAGCAAAGCTACTCATTAGCCATCTTTAAGAGAAATCTTGACAATTGGATGGGTAATAGGAAATTCACCCCGGGAATCACTGCTGTGGCTCTGCTCAACAGGGGCACAGGAAAATAATTTTCTTGGGTGGCGAAAGCCAGAGAACTCATTTGGCTAGGCTTGTATAGGCCCAACGACCAATAGCCTAGTACTTGCCTATGAACCTATGAACCTATATCTAAAAAATGCATTCAGCCATTCAGTCTCAATAGGACACAATATATGCATGAAATAAGATAATGGTTAAAGTTGAAAATGTTAAGTTTTAAGTTTGTCATTTCAGTATTGCGTTGGAATATATAGAGAGATATAGATATTTGGGATCTGGACACATGCTCGACTAGAATATGTCTGAATCACAAAACATTGAACACACATACACAAAAGCGCTTAACATCAAGTGCTTCCATGTATGTGTGCCTGTTTCGTAGATCGGACTACAGTGTGGGTAAGGGAAAATTCCCTTTTCCCCACTGTAGTGTGATCTCGGAGTGAGAATAATAAAGTAGGGAGTGTGTGGGGGTGCAGGGGGATGAAGCCCCCCTGCAGAAGCGTAGATATTTTTTTTGAACTACACATACACGGAAGCACTTTTCGATGTTAAGCGCTTTCTTGTATGTGTGTTTGATGTTTTGTGATTCGGACATATGCTAGTCGAGCATGTGTCCTAGACCCAGATATTTTATATATATATATATATATATATATATATATATATATATATATATATATATGTGTGTGTGTGTGTGTGTGTGTGTGTATGTATACATATATATATATATATGTATATATATATATATATATATATCTCAATAGCCAATGAAACCTAAAACCAGTAAAGAAAATGATTGAAAACCATAAGAATATGTATATCAAAAGCCACTGAAACCTTTAAACCTGTAAAGCATAAATGAATGTATACCTCTCCTTCTTTAGGGTTAGGAGTAACATTATTCATCTTAGTGTCAACATCATCTGAGTGCTACATCCAAGTATGACTAATGCTCAAAAATAGTTAAATATTTAAATTGGTGCCAGACACTAACACACTACAGCAGAAATGATGGAGAGGAAAGAGACTTGGCAGTTCTTGTCCATTGTATCTAGTTTCCTCATCTACTCTGCCTTCATTGCCCAGTTTTCTCTACCATAAGTCAGTAGTGAATGGAAGCATACCTCAGCTGAACATGTTTGGTCATATGTTATAACTCAGTGACTAACATGTCCATTCAACTTGCATCAGTCATTTAAATGTATCACCATATATCTAGTCTGGCTTTATCGAAGAGACCAACATGAACATTTACCCTTCTAGATTAGATGTTCAAGATACTTGATCTTTTCATATATTTTCATTCACATGTTGTCTTACACTCTTCAACAAAATGGTAAACATCATTCATATAGGTCACGCAGCCAAAACAGACCTCTATGGCCAGTAAAAACATTTGTTGAACACATTATAAGTTGATGTTTTTAAGAAGAAATAATTTATATATGATTATTGATACATCATAATATAAATCATAAGCCTAACCTTGTAACCCATATACAGAAAATATCACTAAGTGAAAAACAAAGCAGAAAAATGATCTCAGTCAGTAACTATATTGAGTAAATTCAAATTAAATTCACTAACCCTTGAAAAACTATTATCACACCACCCTTTGCAAATCAGGCTATCCATGTATTAAACACTATTACATAACTCAGCAACCCATTCTATAAAAATCGACATGAGAAGGATAAGAGATTTTTCTGTCTTGTGCCCATCCATTTACCTAGCGAAATGAACATTTAATTAAGCCTTCTGTATAAATCATCATAGAACTACCAAACAATGAAAATCAATCCAATATGTCATATACCTGTTTATTCAAGAAGTTAATCTGCTTAGGCTGAACGCTTTACAACTCGCTTTTATTGAAGTAAAATGAAGCATTAACAATTTAAATGATGCATTTCGTCCTAGAACAATGATCGGACTTCTTCAGACAAACTGACAAACATCTGAATAGTAGTAGGAAGTTTTTTAAATAACTCATTTTCACGCCATGAATGTAAATCATGATGTAATTTCTTAAAGTGGAACTTCTACTAATACTATTAAACCATTAATGTTATAGATGTCACAGTTAAAAATACATACATTTATTTATTGAAATGAAATTAAAAAAATCTTTACTTGTGTTATAAATTTAATATACTAAAATAATGCTAAAATTGATCATAAAATAAATATTATGATTTTAAAATCTCATCAAGTTTATTTGTAATTTAGATATGTCTAAGGAGCGTTACTCTGAATGAATAAATAATTCAATAAATAATTAAATAAATAAATAGTGGTGTGCAGAAATTTGAAGTAGCAAAATGTTATGATAAATATTAATAATTGATAATTGAAACTTGAAATTGATTCTTCCGATAGACTTTTAATTATTTAATTTTCTATTAATACTTACTTAACTTTCTATTAATACTTACATATTTTACTCTAGAGGTTGTGATAAGAAAAATGAGGAAAAGATTATGTGATAGCTATTATGCTAATTAGTTATACTATTATTAAATTTATTTCTATTTTTATTTTTATTTTATTTTATTTTAATTTATTATATTTTAATGTAAATTATCTCTCTAAACTTCGTAATTTTAGAAGACACATTAATGAACATTTCTCATTAAGTCCAGAGTACATAAAGGCATTGAGCCGGATCTGCCATAAGAGTTCACTTTTTTCCAGCAAAAGGTTAAATGGTCCCCCTCGAATGTCTTGCTTTACTTGATGAATAACTTTGAAACAAAAGTTATTTTCAGGAAAATCCATAACATGCCTTGCTAGAGCGTTATATTCCTTATGCAGATTGATGCTTCTTAGGTGTTCATACACTCTATCTCTCAACCTACGCTCTGTCTTGCCTATGTAAAACGAAGGGCAAGCCTGACAATTGGCCATATAAACAACCCCTTTTGAATTGCAATTATATTTCCCTCTAGTTTGAATTTTAATTCCATTGATGCATGCTGATGTTCCTGTAATCATATAATGACAGTATGAGCAGTTGCCACATTGTCCCATTCCTCTCAAAAAAGTTGTTGAGTTAGCTTGATTATTTCTTTGGAAGATGTCTTTGAAGTTGGAACCTTTCTTCCATATAATTCTAGGTTGTAGGCCTAATTTAGATGTTAATGATAGATCTTCATTAAATATATTCCAGTTCTTCAAAATTATTTCTTTAATACTAGCAAAATCCAAGGAAAATCATATTATACAAGCTAAATTATACTTAACAGTGTGTGATTGTTCATTTGTTATGAGCTCGAACTGGGTTAGCTCTGCTGATAAGGAATTGTAATATTGTTTCTTTAATATAGGTTTGAAGTAACCATTTAACCTTTTTATATTAACTTCTTCAATTATGGGATCTAAAAATTGGATGGGATATTGTCTATTAAGAAACATATGTTTCAACTTCAGACATTCCAGATCAAAGTTCTCATCTCTAGTGATCATTCGTGCAGCTCGAAAGAGCTGTCCTTTGACTACAGATTTTTTCTGATGTAAAGGATGTGCGCTATAAAATGCAAAAATGTATTTGAATAGGTTGATTTTCTGAATACATCTGCTTCATAAACCTGTTGTGATCTATTCTTAATTAATTTTACATCCAAATATGTTATAACATCTTTATTGAATGTATAAGTGAAGCGCAAAAAGTCAGTATTGTTATTGAACATAAATTTGATGGGATTTTAAAATCATAATATTTATTTTATGATCAATTTTAGCATTATTTTAGTATATTAAATTTATAACACAAGTAAAGAATTTTTTAATTTCATTTCAATAAATAAATTTATGTATTTTTAACTGTGACAACTATAACATTAATGGTTTAATAGTATTAGTAGAAGTTCCACTTTAAGAAATTATGTCATGATTTACATTCATGGCACGAAAATGAGTTATTTAAACAACTTCCTACTACTATTCAGATGTTTGTCAGTTTGTCTGAAGAAGTCCGATCATTGTTCTAGGATGAAAAGCGTCATTTAAATTGTTAACGCTTCATTTTACTTCAATAAAAGCGAGTTGTAAAGTGTTCAGCCTAAGCGGATTAACTTCTTGGTTAAAGTTTGTGTTTCTGTAGCAGTTTGGATTTCGTATCATTACTGCTATGGCTAACAATTCGCTTGAAAACAATTCGCTTGGAAGCACGCCAGTAATCTTCAGAGATACGCAAGGTAATGGGAGCGGATCTATGCAAGATTTGAGTATTTTAATACAACTTCTCTCACAAAAGTTGGAGCACACAAATGAGAAGTTGGAAGTGGTGATGGCAGAACAACAAAAGCTTAAATATCAGGACCGAATGGTTTCTACAACGTTAATGCAACAGATGCAAGGAGAGCAGAGAGAACTTTCACCTCATGCTGTCGAACAAACAGAGCAGGACAATATTACACCAGGTCAACGGACAGCTTATATTAACCCAAATCAACATATTAGTGCAGCTGATTCATCGGAACATGGACGAGTTATTAGTAGAACTGAGACGGTTCTCAGTCAAAATAACTCGAATGAGCATCGGATTGTACAAGAAAGAAATGAGCCCATAATTGCTAATAGATGCCCAACTGGAATTCAGCACAATGGCATGCCAGCTTTAAATACATCAGTAATAAATTTACAAGATTGGCTACTGGCACCTATAGGTTTATGGGATGAAAGTAGAATCAATAATAATAATATGCTTCAAGAGAATAATTTGGAGAAAACGCTCACCGATTTATTGTCTCTTCTAGATTCTAAAATGTTAAGACATAAAAAACTCAATTTAGAGATTGAATACTTTCAGGAGTGTCTCAAACATGAAATTGTCCCAAAAGGCCTTAGAACCTGGAGATATCCCACAGGCCTAACACCTGGATCAATGTTCCATCAGGATCTAATTAAATTATTTAATCAGCATGGGTTGCAATTATTACAAGTTATGATTAAACATTATACAATAATGATGCGAGACTTGCAATCGGAGATCGAAACGATAGATAAACAAATCAATGATCATATTGATTTCACAAGATATAAATATGATTATCAACGTGTTTTTCAGAGTATTGAACAGTATTTACAAAAAATAAAAACAACTAAAATTAAGAAATTACAGAGGGATCAAGCACAATACAAAGCAGGGATAGCATATCCCATGCCATCAAAGATGCAGATTCAGTCTAATAACCAAACTCCTAATAATGGAGAAATTTTGCATACAAATGAAGAAGCTGATGTAGTCACAACATCAGCTAATTTACAACAATCTGCATCACATGGCAGTAATAATGCAAATGACACACAAGAAGACAGTTTGAGGAGGAGTGATAGGATAAAAGAATGAAACAATAACAACAATAATAATAATGGAAATATTAATGAACAGGGAAGTAACCAACAGGCATCCACTTCTTATGGGGGTCAGGGTTTTCAACGGCGGAATCAGAGGAAACAATGGAACAGGAGGAAGAACCACAACCACAAGAGATAACATATCATAGTGAATCAAATTTATTGACAATAGTAAAAAATACACAACAAGATTTTCTTATTTACAATTTTTCTTCCTTTTTTGTGACAGAAGAAATGGCTAATATTTTAGCAAAAGGCTCAACTTTTGTTCCATCTCATAAGATGAATTTAGCACAAACTATCTGTGACATAAAGTTTTTTGTAAGAAAACTAAATTTAAAACAATTATTGGGAGAATCTAACTCGATGGATAATTCTCTAAGAGTGGCCAGTTGCTACAATCCCCCCTTACATCCTACAATTCATACTTTTGAAAAAATGTGTGAGATTGATTTAAGACAATTGGACCAAAAAAGGAAGAATTATATATATAACTTATCCAAATATGAAAGAGATAATATCCAGCTACTCATATCAACTGATGTTAGAATTATGAATCCGGATAAGGGGGGCGGATTAGTAATTATGGATAGATTTGATTATAATAACAAAATCAAAGACATCTTGAGCATGGATTCATATGAACAATCATCCCTTAGTGAATATAATAGCTCTAATCAATTCAGCAAAAGCTATTTTAATGAATTACTCATTGAGGCAAGAATTGATTCACAAGAATTTAATTATCTGTTGATGGATGCTCCTAAAGTACCAACAATTTTCGGAGTCCCCAAAATCCATAAAGACATAAATAACCCACCATTTAGACCAATAGTGGATGGGAGAAGATCCTCCACATATGCTTGTGCCAAATATGTGGATGGAATCTTAAAGAAATATGTCTCACTAGATGGGTGGATATTGAAAGACTCATGGGACTTTTTGAATAAAATAAATAACATCACTTACCAGCAAGATAATAACTTCATAACAGTGGATGTGAAAGAACTCTATTCCAGCATACCTCATCAATTAGGTATAGATTGGGTACAAGATAATATGCGCCAAAAAAATGCAGAATTAAGTGAAATATCTTTAGTAGGAGAACTACTAGACATAATTTTGTCTTATAATTTCATTCTCTTCAAAAACAAATTTTACAGACAGAAGAAGGGGGTGGCAATGGGCTCCCCATGTGGATCTAACTACGTGAATTTAGTAATGTCTTATTGGGAGAGAAATGATATATTCAATAATGATTTACTTAAAGCCATCATAACTTTCTATGCTAGATTTATAGATGACATCATAATTATTTTTCGAGGAGATGAAAAACAGGCAGCTGAAATCGTAGAAATGTTCAATAACAATACTGACTTTTTGCACTTCACTTATACATTCAATAAAGATGTTATAACATATTTGGATGTAAAATTAATTAAGAATAGATCACAACAGGTTTATGAAGCAGATATATTCAGAAAATCAACCTATTCAAATAATTTTTTTGCATTTTCATAGCGCATATCCTTTACATTATAAAAAATCTGTAGTCAAAGGACAGCTCGTTCGAGCTGCACGAATGATCACTAGAGATGAGAACTTTGATCTGGAATGTCTGAAGTTGAAACATATGTTTCTTAATAGACAATATCCCATCCAATTTTTAGATCCCATAATTGAAGAAGTTAATATAAAAAGGTTAAATGGTTACTTCAAACCTATATTAAAGAAACAATATTACAATTCCTTATCAGCAGAGCTAACCCAGTTTGAGCTCATAACAAATGAACAATCACACACTGTTAAGTATAATTTAGCTTGTATAATATGATTTTCCTTGGATTTTGCTAGTATCAAAGAAATAATTTTGAAGAACTGGAATATATTTAATGAAGATTTATCATTAACATCTAAATTAGGCCTACAACCTAGAATTATATGGAAGAAAGGTTCCAACTTCAAAGACATCTTCCAAAGAAATAATCAAGCTAACTCAACAACTTTTTTGAGAGGAATGGGACAATGTGGCAACTGCTCATACTGTCATTATATGATTACAGGAACATCAGCATGCATCAATGGAATAAAAATTCAAACTAGAGGGAAATATAATTGCAATTCAAAAGGGGTTGTTTATGTGGCCAGTTGTCAGGCTTGCCCTTCATTTTACATAGGTTGTAAGTTGAGAGATAGAGTGTTTGAACACCTAAGAAGCATCAATCTGCATAACGAAGATAATGCTCTAGCAAGGCATGTTATGGATTTTCCTGAACATAACTTTTGTTTCAAAGTTATTCATCAAGTAAAGCAAGACATTCGAGGGGGACCATTTAACCTTTTGCTGGAAAAAAGTGAACTATTATGGCAGATCTGGCTCAATGCCTTTATGTACCCTGGACTTAATGAGAAATGTTCATTAATGTGTCTTCTAAAATTACGAAGTTTAGAGAGATAATTTACATTAAAATATAATAAATTAAAATAAAATAAAATAAAAATAGAAATAAATTTAATAATAGCATAACTAATTAGCATAATAGCTATCACATAATCTTTTCCTCATTTTTCTTATCACAACCTCTAGAGTAAAATATGTAAGTATTAATAGAAAATTAAGTAAGTATTAATAGAAAATTAAATAATTAAAAGTCTATCGGAAGAATCAATTTCAAGTTTCAATTATCAATTATTAATATCTATCATAACATTTTGCTACTTCAAATTTCTGCACACCACTATTTATTTATTTATTTATTTATTGAATTATTTATTCATTCAGAGTAACGCTCCTTAGACATATCTAAATTACAAATAAATTTGATGAGATTTTAAAATCATAATATTTATTTTATGATCAATTTTAGCATTATTTTAGTATATTAAATTTATAACACAAGTAAAGAATTTTTAAATTTCATTTCAATAAATAAATGTATGTATTTTTAACTCTGACATCTATAACATTAATGGTTTAATAGTATTAGTAGAAGTTCCACTTTAAGAAATTACGTCATGATTTACATCCATGGCGCGAAAATGAGTTATTTAAACAACTTCCTACTACTATTCAGATGTTTGTCAGTTTGTCTGAAGAAGTCCGATCATTGTTCTAGGATGAAAAGCGTCATTTAAATTGTTAATGCTTCATTTTACTTCAATAAAAGCGAGTTGTAAAGCGTTCAGCCTAAGTGGATTAACTTCTTGGTTAAAGTTTGTGTTTCTGTAGCAGTTTGGATTATATACCAGTTTATTGACAGTTACTTTTGGTTGTAGAAAAATAAGTCACCAGGAATTCCATTCCTCTGTTTCAGTCTCTAGGGTAACCAATTTAAGTATCTATTTATAGACTTCAAAACATAATTCTTTTGATCTGGTCTTATTTTCCACTCCTTGTACAGAAAGCCTATGAATGGTAAACATCAATGAGATATTATCAATTGACTTTCATCCATTCTGTCCTCATCATTCCACTCATATTTCAAAATGTATTTTAGTGCATCATCAGATACTGCTGCAGGATTAGTCAGCTCAGTTGTCTCAGCTTCCATTTCCAGTAGCTGAGGTACTTCCTGAAATTTCACAAATGGCAAATTCTCATTTAGAATCACATGCACCCAACTATGTCAAAAATCACCATCAGACAAGCTTTAAAAGTCAACTTATATCTGACATTTTGCTTCTTGCATCCTTTGATACATCCAGGAACTCTTGTTTCTGATGTAAAGTTGGTAACCCTGTGCAGTGCCTCCCTTTCCTGTCTACCTTAGCTGCCACACTATATCTTCCTTTCTATACCTGGATGTAAACTCTAGCAAAGCTATAACATTCACTGAGTGACCTCCCAAACCTCTTGTATCAGAGGCACATTGGATATATGCAAATGATCCTTACGAGCATCAAGTGTTTCAGCTAATTGGCGATTCTGAATGTCCATGATTTGTTTTGTCATTTTAATAGACACTTTCAGGCCAGTAAAGTGGGGTTTGGCTTTATTGGCCTGAAACTGTCCATTAAAATGTTGAAACAAGTCATGGGCATTCAGAATTGTCAATTATCTGAAACACGCGATGTTCATAAGGATCATTTGTATATATCCCATGTGCCTCTGATACAAGAGGTTTGGGAGGTCACTCAGTGAAAGTTATAGCTTTGCTAGAGTTTTTATTTTGTTTTTACTGATTGGTTTTTCAGTGACCTTTTCACTTATTGTTTTAGTTTTCTATACCAGGATAGAAAATGCACCAGAATAATGCTTGATCTGTGATATTTTTACTTAGCCAAATGTGAGGGTAACCTGTAAGCCTTTTCATTTCCTAAAGGCCACTTTGTAAACCCTATCCACAGCCCCATCTTTAGTTGAAATAAAATTCCATGCAGTGCAACCAGCCCCCAAATAAAATACAGCTTAAGCACAGCTCTCTCCATAATACTATATCTTCCAAATTTATCAGTTGCAACACAATGTAGATTGCGTGTCCACACATCTTTAACATTTTATTTAATTTCTCATCAACATTCTGTTTCACCAGTGCTAATGCCTCATGTTGATTTTTAAAAATATTGCTATCTTCCACATTACAATTTGCCATCTGTGAGGTATATTTATTTAATTTGCTTATTAAAAGACACAAATCAAAAATCCTTCTGCAGCAGCACTAACATCACTCAGGGGAAGTTTTTTGTTTAGTAATCTCTTTAGTCTCGGAAGCATTTTTACTATTAGCAAGATTAGAATTCATCATGTGCTTGACATCACTGTCCACTGCTTCATCCCAAAACAATTTTTCCATTTTTGTTTTGCCACCTCTACTGCCATCACTACAAACACCTTCAGAAAATAGCATTTTATTATTTTATTTTATTTTCATGTGACAAATGAATTAGGAAATGCATTCATCAAAATGTTGATCATATAACTCAGACTAGCTGATAGAGATGTCCATCCACTAAGCACTGCTTTGTTAAATTCTTCAAAGTTTCCCATTTGAGTCATTAAAGATATTATTACCACATATTTCTTTATTTGCTGTATACTTTGAAGATCACATTGAGATGACCAGATACATTCCAAGCCACTTTAATGCACAACAGGCAAATTTGGCTGAACACAAGCTGAGTATAGACTAACCTGCCACATGTATGACAAGTCACTTAATACAGGGTATATGTAGGTTTATTTTCTTGTGCTTACTTGCACTATTCAATATACCATGTTTCCAAAGGAACAAAAAAAAATAATGGTAATTGTTAGAGGAAAGGTGATTAGGGTTTCATGGCTGGCATCACATTCTTTTTCATAGTAGACTGGTGCAAGAAACTAGAACGAATGCAGAGGGAGAGAAGTAACAAGAAATAGTTGAAAAGAAGAGTTAAGGGGAATTAGGATCAGGTTGGTGACATCAGTCACAGCACTCAAGGAAGCTGTGGGAATTACTAACTTAGAAATAGTAACAGAGGAAAATCAGAGTAATGTGAAGTGGAAATGGGAAGTTCTAGTGTCATTAATCCTGTTCATAGATTGTAAAAGATGATGCAATATAAAATACAGCCTCTTTTTTGCATTTGCTTTTGGATTTTTATAGGTTCATAGGTTCATAGGTGTTTACTAAGCTAACGACCACAAGGGCCTTTTTAAGCCTAGCCATGCATCCCAATCTCAGACACATTTAGATACTCTTGATAAGTGTAAGCAGGGGCCTGGGAGATGAACCATTTACAGGTTGCCTGTGTCCATTAGAGACATAGGTGACAAACCAGGAATGAATTTCCTGGTCCCCATCCAGTTGTCCAAGTTGCACTTGATTTGGGTTAGGGAGGAATTCTACTTTAAATAGATGGGGAGCCTTTTCCATAGATGTAGTCTCTGGGATACATACCTGTCTCTCCAGCAGGTCCTATGTATATCACAGGGAAGGTTGAATGTTTGCAGAATGGGTAATTCTGGTGCAGTTTGTTTTGTGGATATGTAGGAGGTCCATAAGACTAGGGTCTGACAATGCCCTGTATGCCAGGCATAGATCTCCCCTCAAAATCTTGTAGGAGACAGAATACAGGGATAGTGCCTTGAGGCAGTCTGCATAGGCCATTTTACCTATGTCCTGTATTTTTTTAGTAAGGGAATTCTGTGAACATTCCAGTTATTGGATATGCCCAGTTAGGTACATACCAAAGGAGGTATTGTACTCAGTGATGGGTCTGATGAATGCTGAATGCTGAAAACTGTGGAACAATGGCTTCCTTGTATTCAGATGCCATACCTTTGTTTATAAGTTGCGTAGCATAGAATGATTTCCTCACTACTGTAGACACATGATGGTCAAAAGCTAGATTGCTATCTATGTGTGTCCCTAAGTCCCTGACTACTGAGTCAGCTCTAAGGGGTGTGTCGTCAATATGATATTGACCAGGGATGGATGACTTCCCAAAGGTTACTTTTATGCATTTTTTGGCATTTGGTTTTAGTCCATAGCACTGAAATCACTTATTTTCTGTGTTAGCCCCTCCTGGAGAACCTTTGTGTCAGTCTAGGATTCAATGACAGCTCCTAATTTGCAACCATCTGCAAATTTAGTCAGTCAGAGAGCAGTGACATTGGCCTTGACTTCTGAGAAGTAAATGCCAAAGGACTGAACCCTGATGGACTCCACTTTTGGCTGGCCTCTTTGTAGAGGTGGAATCCCCATGTCTAACTTCATGGATCCTGTCTGTGAGCCAGTTGGCTATCCAGTGGGTGACATACAAGTTTTTACCTAACCTCTTCAATTTGTCAGCAATGCCCGAGTGAGGTATTGTGTCAGCTGTTTTGGCCAGGTCAAGGTAGGCCGAGTGAACCATTTTTCCACATCCATTGCTTTGGTTACCTTCTACAAGAAGTCCACCAGGTTAAGTAGGCATGAGCTGCCCTTGATGAAACCAAACTGGGTTGGGTCCAGTGTCTGGAGGTTTACTATATCTCTTTTGATTATTTCCATGATAACTCTTTCCATGGCTTTACAAAAACCCCACTCTTCTCACCAATTTATTAAGACTAAACAATAAGCTATTAAAAGGAGGCTGGATAGGGTGAGAACTAGGGAGTGTTCAAGTTTAGTAGCTTGACAGTGTGATCTACTGGTCAGCACTGAGTGACCTACACTTGGGAAATGATCACTAACAGAGATATTAAGATAATTTGGAAGGACAGGCAGGAGCCAGTACTGGGACTGGCCAAAAGGAGTACTGGGCTTGATTTTTTTAAGCTCTGTGTTTCCAAGCTTGGCCAAACAATCCACTTATGTTGTACTGACAACTTCATAAAAAGGGTAAATCATTGCATATCCACAGTTAGCAGGGTTTGGCTGTAGTTGCTTGAATGCAATAGTAAAAGATTTAAAACAGAATAAGTCATTGGCATTCGGAAATCATTTAGCTAAAACACTGATATGCCCTTAAAGGTTTATTTGCACATATCCCATGGGCCTCCACTACAGGAGGGTTAAGGCATTACACAGTGAAGACTCTAGCTTGACATGGTTTTTCTTACAGTTTGTTTACTAAATGGTTTGTCTCTGTGGCCATTTTACCCTTATGGATATTATTTGGGATCAGGCACCATCATATTTATGGACAATGGGTTTGTCTTAAAGCTCCGTTGAAAGGAGTTAAGATGGTAAGTCAATAATTAGTGCAGTTTAGTGTTTAATTTTTTGAAGATTCTAGTAGACTTAAAGGAGTTTATATTTGGCTGACGTATTAGTATGCACATATATATATATATATATATATATATATATATATATAAGTATTAGTATGGACTTATATATATATCATGCAAGCCTTATGTATAGGAGGTCTAAAATGATGTAAAGTAAAAGCACTAACTTGACTGGGATTTTCTTACTGTTTTTTTTTTTTAATTGCTTTCTCTGTGTGACTTTTTACTCTTTGATTTGGCTATTATAAAATTGAGTTGATGTTTATATGATGCATAAAGCCTGCAAGTTTTTAGCCAAGTTGCACTGGAAGTCACTCGAATGGTGAAACAAGCTATTAGCACAAAGTGAGTTGGACAACCAATGAAGTTAATGACAGATTTCAGTGGAAGGCTGAGGGTGACAGGTCAGGAACAAGCATGTTATCTGCTCAGAAAAGTTAAGTCATGACCATAAAAGTGTGCAATGCTGCTTACAAAACAGTTTTTCTAAGGCCCTATTTTCAGTAGTGAACTAAGGTATATAGCATGATAGACATTTGGTGGAAGAAGACAAGCCAACAGCAGCTGAACATTTTCAATAAGAGCAGTCAATATACGGAAGGATTTGCTGATGAAAGATTTTGGCCAAGTTGCCAGTGGAAGCAACTTGTATATAGGAAGAAGCAGCACTCACTAAAGGGACACAAAAATTAGAACAAGTTCACCACAGAGTTGTTTGTTGTGGGCTAACATGGCATGTCAAGGACATATAAGAAAAAGGTCTAAAAGAATAAGGCCTGACAACAAATCTATGAGCCACAGTTTACAATATAGTGCCTGAAGGCTGATCTTCTATTTTGCTAGAATCTAAACTGAATGGATCTTGAAATAAATGTATAGACAACAAGCATTAATGTAGTAACATTGGTAGGTTACCTGGCACCTTGTGCATTACCCCGAACTAGCAGTCCTTTTAACTTAAAGCTGAAGATGAAAAAAATAAGTTTTCTGATATTCTCAATCAAACCTGAGAACCAAAAGGAAACTGAGCTGTAGTAGACCACCAGATAGAAATGCAATGACTGCCATGCAACAGTTAAATTACTACACATTTAGTGCTTCAGCCATGACTGTAAGTGCAAAACTGCACTTCCCCAAAATCAGCACCTGCTGATCACATCCCCCAACACCTTGCACCTGAGGCAGCTGTCCCCATCACCCCACCCACACTATACAGAGCATATTGATAAATACTGGCAAATTATCAGAGAGGATTAAGGCAGTTAATGCAGAGGCTTAAGGCTATGAACCGTTAATAAGTTTATTCATGTGATATAGGGGTTGATGCCCCCAGCCTTCATTTCCTTCAACCATAACCCTGAGGCAGTGAATTAACCAGAGAGTGCATTGGAGTCATTGGGAAAAACTGAGCTCATAACAGATTATGAACCTAATACTACTTCAGTACTAAGTGATCAATGCGAAATTTTCAGGGAAGGTTAATAATACAGACATGAAATTTAATGGGTTTACAACTAACAGACAAAAAAGAATATTGTGTAAAAAAACGTATATTCTGTTTTTTGTGACTAAAGGGTGACAGAAGAAGTTTTCATACTCTCTTACCTGGAACAGCAGGGTGTCTTACTAGTAATTTTACATTTTAACATAATACAGATGTCTTAATAACCACCTCGTTTAAATGTGAGCAGTTTGTCCTCACACAGTCCTATCCCTCTCCATGTGCTGGAATGTCTCTCAGTAATTGCTCTGTTGAATTTCTTAACACATTAACCTATGGTGGGATTCCTAAATGCCTTAAACTATATTACTACAAGTGTTTAGAGTATATAAAGGGGTAATGTAATGATTTTGTAGTTATTAAAGGGACTATGTAACAAACAGTGATCATATGTGCGATACGTGAGAATTGTAACATTGACTATACAAATTATGTAACGCACTAATGGTTTTATAATATGCAACATCTGGAATAATTCTTTTAATCACTATAGATCCTATATTCTGCTTCTCGGTAGTCATCTTGGGTTTAATTTGTCTGCTTTGCTCCTAGTGAGAGCATCCACAGAGGGACAATATTTTCTAGATTTCCAAGTGATTACTGATCACTGGAAAGCCTGATTATTACTTCTCAGGAACCAGTTTAGGATAATTGCTACTGTTTTGCACCTGGTAAGAGAAGGAGCAGAGGGTCATCCATAACTGACTGTCACTGAGTGTGCAGTGTGTGTGTATGCTTGGGAGAGGGACTTTCATGGTTGGTATCCAGGACATCTATCAGGTAAAGGCTAAAGCAAACATGCAGTCCCTTGCAACATCTGGAATGAGACAGATGATCAACAAAGAGCCTGCATCCAACTACTTGCCTTGGAATTAGTGCTACTGCTCTGCTTCTGGTGAGAGAAGAAGCAAAGGGACATTGATTCCCAGAGGTGTGAAACTGTGGTGAGACCAGCACTAGTAGTAGCCAGGTAGTAGCCAATCCTCTCGCATCAGTCCACTATAGGTAAGTATCATGCCTCCACATGAAAACATCAGCCATAGCACACTATTAAACCTACAATATTTTCTTAGGTAAAAAGCATTGTCTTTTGGCTTTTCCCGGGTAGGGGTCACCACAGCAGATCACTAGTCCACAGATTGATTGGAAGTGAAGTTTTTACAGTGTCAATTTGCCAGCCCAACACCCAATCTTCACAGAAGGCACACACACAGGCACCTACCTTCATGTCTTTAAAACTCACTTGACCACAGGTAGAACATACAGGCTCCACACAGAAGGCTCTGCAGCCGAGAATTGAACCAGAGATCCTCTTGCTGTGAAGCGACAACACTAACTGCTGCACCACTGCAGCTGACATAATATTTTATTAGGTTGTAAAGGAAAATTTGCCAAAGCCTCCTAGAACTCACTGTAAAATATTTCAGCCTCCAGCACACAGGCAACACCTAATCCTTCTCCACTCACACATACTGTAAATCCACAATACTTTCTCAGGACTCAACAGGAAAGCAGGCTTAAGCCCATAATACTGACTAAGTCAGCTTTCACACAGGAAAATATTTTAGTCATAGGTGACTCTGTAGTTAGGCATATAGACTCCACACTCACTAGACTGGACAAGAACTGGCTGACTGTAACCTACTTGCCCAGTGAAATACATACATACAAATATTTCAAGCACAGGCATTAAAAAGCCTTTCTAGCTTGCCAATATACCCATAACACATGTTCCCATAATAAGTGTCCAGGCTGTTCGTAAAAATATCTAAACTAGTACTTGCTTTAATGTAATTTAGTAGTCTGTTCCATGCATCAGCTACTCAGTCAGAGAATCAATTAGTACACGTCTCATTCCTATAGAATCTTCTACATAGGTTGTCTGATGATTCTGTACCACTTTTTGATAACTCTAAGCATTGCCAGAGGTAGTTGGCAAAGGTAAATGCCCTATATACTTGAATAAAATATCATTTTAGATATCTGTAAGAGACACTGTACAAGTTCAGATATGTTAGTCTTCCATAATAACTTAACTTTTCACATCCATGAATCCCCTTGGTATATTTCTGCTGTACTCTTTGCAGTTTACTCATGCTTGTTTTCTTATAGAGTTTCCATATTGTTATTCTGTACTCAAGTTTGGGTCAAATGTAACTAACAACAATGACTTCATCATTTTTGATTTCCTAGACTTTATAAATCTTTTTATACAACCCATAGTTCTATAGCTATCATTAACCAATTGGTTGATATGATTAGAAAAACTCATAGCTGAATCTACCTATATGCTGAGGTCCTTAAATGAGTCTATAGTTTCAATCACTGCATGTTGTATTAAATATTCACATGTCAGTTTTATCTCTCCTAAATCTCATATGCTCAGTTTTTGAAGTATTTTATCAGCATATTATTCTACCCTGCCCTAATGGTCAATTTAGTCAAGTTATTTTGCAGACATGCCTTATTTGTAAAACGTAATCAGTTTACTCTATTTCAGGTCATCTGCATATAGACAGTAGAACACCTCAGATGAAAACGTTAGGTCTGAAAGATACAACCTAAACAAGTAAGAGCCTAGGACAGAGCCTTGGTCTCCTCCCTGTGCTTTGTTTGTATCCAGTTTACAGATTTCCATTTTCAATATCATCTAATTTGATTCCAGTATATGGGGTTACCTTGATGTCACTAGGGCAACTCACTGACCCTTTTTGTTGAGTCAAGCTGTCTTGCATAAGATTTTGTAAATATATCTATAATCTGTTGTGTCTTAGAATACATTTTAGAATCTGCATGCAGTTGATCAATTTGTGTGTCTTTACTCCTTCCACATCTTATGTATCTATAAAAAGTTTCCTATTATGATCAATATCTTTATATACATTTTCTTCAAATTTTTCTTGATCTTGTCTCACACTATGCTTAATCTGTTTGTCCAGCTTGTTTATTTTAGTTTTCAAAATTGTAGTTCAACCTCTCTTCCATTTCTTATATTTTTTGTCTCTCATCTTAATCAGATATCTTGTTCTTATGGAAATATATCCCCCTGATGTTGTAGGCCTAGATTCTGATGTTAAACATTTTTTTGATTTTTTTGACTCAAACAATTTTTCTTTCAAAATTTTCCACATTCCATCTGCAGTTTTTCCACCGCACCTCTCTCCAGTTAGTTTTACATAGTGATTGTTTTGCTTCCATATAATCTGTAACTAACCTTCTGTGCATTGGTTTAGATTTCAGTTTGGCAGAATTATCAAGCAACAAATTAACCTTTATAACCCCATGATCATTGCACATCGTTGCATATCAACTGTGGTAAAACTTGACTTGAAGTGGCAGTAATTTCTTTAGGAAAACAAATAATGTCTAGTATCTTCTGTCCCCTGTTAGTTTTTTTTTTTTTTACAGACTGAAGCAATTGTTATTCCTGAATATACATTGTGAATAATTTCCTTACTAATGTTGTTGAATCAATATTATTCCTGTCTGTTTCTGGTAAATGTATGTCTCCAGCTAATATTATTCTTTCCTCCTGTGTTTCATGCATGTATGAATTGAATCATGAAATGTATGAATTCCTCTAGGTCATCTGCACTTGACTTTGGTGGTCTATACTCCAACAATTGTTATATGTTCCAAGCTTGTCTTTATTGTCACAGTTACACAGTCTATAGTATTGGTGTTATCATTGAACATGTAATAATTACAGGTCTCATAATTACCTTTAATCTTTATCATAACACCTCCACCTGATTTTTTGTTAGAATGTCTGATACACTAAAAGCATTTATACCCTGACAGAAATGGTTTGCAGTCATTGTTCTTTAACCATGTTTCACAAACAACAACAACATCAATCTTGTGGGAACGCAGTAAATTTTCCAGTAGCATTAATAACCATCAGAGATGCATCGAATGTTGCGATCTGTGAACTGATAAATTTTCGACCTGGCAAAAATCCTGTGTTTGTCAAATATTGCAAAATATCTGCTGTAAAAATTCTCTTCCCTGAGCTTGACAAATGCACGTCATCCTGTCTGAACATGTGTGTGCCCAAAACTAGACTTGGTTGCTCTACACATTTCCATTTTTTAAAACAGGACATTTTTTCCATGTAGGTATTTACCCAAAAAATCTTTTCATTCACAGTGATCCAACTATCCTTTTTATAGGTGATTTGTGAAAAATACGTCCTAACATCAGTACAAGCTATACTATCTAAGAGTGCTGTCAGTTCCCTACTAACAGTCAGAGAATCCTTGCAGATTACATTATTTGCACTAACATGAATAAAAATGGATCCATACTTCCATGCATTAAGGCATTCCAAGGTTTGTCTAATTATTTTGCTCCTGGGAAGCATAACATTATTGGATGTTCATTATATTCTCTGCAAATATAAGTTCCTCTAATAATTGAATCTCAAATTAAAATAATATCTTTTCTGGCCAGCTCTGAATAATCTTCAGCTTCTAATACAGTAATATCTGCTCTGTCAATTGTTATGAAGAATAGATCTTCATGACCATTAGTCTTGTTAATCCCACTGTTTTCATTGTTTATTAAATTCTTATCTAGCTGGTATTGTAAATCCACAGTTTGAGTAATGCAGTCAACATCTGTCTTTCTCTTCTTTTTTCTTACAGTAATGTTCTTCAATCCTTCCATGTTCAATTTTGATTTCTTCCTTTTCACCTGCCCCTTGCCTCTTTTTTCTACCTTCACTGTCTGAAAAATTATTCCTTTTTTTTTTAGACTAAAGGTTTTCTGATGGAAAAATATCATCATTTCCAGTAACCTGTGTGTTACATAACAAAGTAGTGTGCTTTTTACTATGTATTCTCCTTCCTTTACAGTCATTAATCAGTTTCTTTTTTGTCCTTGTTATTTGTTGCAAACTTCCTTCCTTTCTTTCTTTTTCTGTTTCCTTCTAAACAAACTGGATCCTCATATTGCTGAATATTGCATCCAGAATTCCAAAGTTGTCAGGGGCATTGTCTTGTTTTATAGGGGTTGAATGATTTTTGCAGACAATAGATGAACCATTTCCTAAATGTGTTCTATTTGTTCTGTACCTAACAATATTTATTTCATCAGTCCAGTCATTAATATAAGTGAGAACAGTTCTCCAACCCATGCCAATTGTACAGGTGCAAATATCATCATTAAGTCTAGATTTACTTTTAACAATGGTAAGCAAATCATCCAACTTTTGACACAAGGAACACAAATCACCAGTGTTATCAGCTGTTACCTTTAAATATGCATAGCATTTATTACACTGTACAAGATATCTGTGAAGTGACTGCAGTGGTGGTGCTGCGGTAGCATTGTTGCCTCACAGTAAGACGTTGTCCTGTTCGATTCTCAGCTAGAGAGTCTTCTGTGTAGAGACATGCGTGAATGGGCGTACCTTCGTTGAAGGTTGTGCGTTAGGGCCGGCAACTCGGCACGTAAAAATCTACTGCAAATCATTAGCGGACCGGAGTCCCGTTGTGGTGACCCCTTACCGTGAAAAGCCAAAAGACACAAACAAACAAGATATCTGTGAATTAGCAAATTGTTAACTGCATACTCATTTAAGGAATCCATATTCAGCTTCAAATGAATAAAATATTGTAAAAGAAAAGAATAATCAAAATCAGTAACCACAGAATTCAGAGACCTTAAATCAACTTATATGACAAAAAAAATCACACCGGCAATATGCAACTAAATAATAAATTAAGTGCAGTAAAGTTGTTTTGACCATACAAGTTCTGCAAGCCAGACAAAAACTGTAATTCCTTTACATCACGTGCGAAGTAGCTTCTTCTCACTATTGCTCACAGTCGCACTTCTCTTTAACAGACAAGATCAATAAATCACAAACCAAGGCAGGATTGTTCAGATATGCTCAGAATTTTCCTCTCTGCATTCTTTGTGAACTTATAACTGTCTAAGCCCCTAGGAGGGGCTAGAGCTTGCCTGTCTAAAACCTCTCCCTTTCTAACAACCAACAGTGAAATTAAAGGTAAACTAACAGAATATGAATCAAAGTAAGTCTTGTTAACAAGCTATCCCTTCCTACCTACAAACAGTTAAAAACAGTGATAACAAATACATTATAAATTCAAATAAAACTTCTCTTACCAGTCAGCTCCACAGTAAATCACTAACCAAGGTAGGATTGTTTAGATATGCTCAGCATTTGTAGGGCCCTACAGTCCTTAAGCCAGACAAATATGACTATGACCTAGTGGGGAACTATGTGGAAATTAATAACCTGAGGCACTCTACCCAGAGGGACATGCAGAGACAGACGAAGTAACTTGTTATGCATGTGTTAGAGGCAGGAAGAAAACTGGTCTTGAGTAATATATTACCTCCACCCGGAATGATGCTAGATACAATGACAAGGCAATTGGCTAAGTAGTTGGTGCCATACTAAGGGGATCCAACATGTGTCAGCCATGGATAATATGGTAGATAAAACTTCTTGTTTCACCAAGGATGGTTTACACTTGTCATGCCAGGGCTTCCACATATGTGCTAAAGCATTTGCTGCCCCCATAGTGCCTTTTTTAGGTAGAGTGCTCCTAGTGGACATTCCTACATAGAAAGTTCAAACTCAAATTTTGACAAAATCAAGGTGGTACTACTGAATGCTAGGAGTCTAAGTAGAAAGAGATCATAACTTGAGGCTCTTCTTCACCTTGAACATATTCATACTTGTATGGTAACTGGGACATGGTTTCAGTGCAATGACAACATTTTCTGTATACCAGGGTTAGTACCTGTCATCCTTTTAACCCTAGGGAAACTGTACTATTACTTCTCATCACAATACCTAAAACCCTAACTTTGAGGTCATGTTGATCAATATCACTTTTAACAAAGTCAATATTACCTCACTGTTAGCTACAGATCTTTATCGGTGTTACCCAAAGGTCACAGAAATTTCCTCAGTACCTTTCGGGTATTAAATATCAAGCCAGCTACCATATTACTAGGGCAAGTAATTTACCCAACATTGATTGCCATGCCTATATCTCTACAAACAGTTATGCTCAGCATTTCCTAGACTTCGTTAACATCAATGCACTGGAGCAAAGTGAATAACTACTTAGTAAAGGCCAAAGTATCCTTGGCCTGGTTCTTAGCTACACACCACCTTACATCTCCACATACCTGGCTAAGTCTGACCACAAATCAGTCATTTTCTCTGTCAGGTGTATAGATACCATTGCACCAGTAAAAGAGCCCATCTTTATGGGCTTCTCCAAGGCAAGCCTACTTCAGTTTGTAGAAGACCTGTGCAAAAACTTTAGGAATCCCTTGTAAATGAACCCAAACAAAGAGGGTTGTTGCATTCCCCCATGATTTTACCAGCACTTGAACAGTTGCATAGAAAATCAGTTTCCCATCCACCCTAAATATAACTATAAATTCAGGAATAAACCTCTCTGCTGGAACTCCTTTATTAATAACTAAACAACAAAAGGATAATAATGAAAAGTTGCAAGAAATCCCTGCCACCCCACTTCAAGATCAAACTGAAACATGCCAGCATGGAAGCTAAAAACACTATTTGAACATGTAAAGCAGAGAATGAACTTAAGGTTTCAACAGAGTCCAAAGGAAACTACATTTTTTATTCGGTTATTTAAAAAAATTAATGAATAGTGTCCAACACTGTATTTAGCTCACCCATAATAATATCATCCATTCTGACCCCAAGGGCATAGCAAATATATTAGCTGCAGATTTCTTCCTAAGTTTACGCCTCCTACCCAGATTGTAACCTCCATAATCCTTTAGAGCCTTGTTTGCACTGTAATCAACTTGGAATACCAGAAAAGGCTAAAAATAATACTTTTGTTGGACCAGACAACATATCTGGCTGTATTCTCAACAGTACCAGGTATGCACTATCTGAGCCCCTACTGAATGTGATCAGCCTCAGTTTATCTACAGGGTTTGCTCCTGATGGCTGGAGAACAGCTATGGTGACTCCCTTAAGCAAGGGTGGACCCTCTTACAGACTTAGGTAATTACATTCCCATCAGCCTCACCAGCCTTATGTACAAAGCCATGGAATGAATCATAACAGACTTAGGCAATTTAACTGATTTTGATCCAAATCAGCTTGGATATGTGAAGTGCATGATCTGTCGTTAGATCCTAGTAAGCTTCTTTGAAAAGATTAGAGGGGTTGTACAGTGACCATTCTATGCACAATGCTTATCTCAACTTGGCCAAGGCTTTTGACACTATCCCCCATTCTGGCATTATTGAGAAATTAGACAAGCTTAATGTAAACCCCTACATTGTCCAGTGGAGAAGCTAAATAAGTAAAAAGCCAACAAAGGACAGTGAGAAAACAAATTCAATAATGTTAACCAGCAAATCAAAGCGACCACCGTGCCTACTAACATGAAGTTTAATAAAAGGATAAGTGCTTTCACACAATCAGTGCTTCATCAGATCCACATATAAAATATATTAAAAACAATGCCTATATATATATATATATATATATATATATATATATATATAGATATAGATATATATATATGTATATATATATATAGATATATATAGATATATATATATATAGATATGGATCTACTGTATTTGGTCGAATTACACTTTGTTGAAAATTATTTCAGGCAGCCCACTTCACCGAAAGCACATTTGACTGAAAGCTCATTTGGTAGAATTTCATTTGGTTGAAAATGAAATATAGCCCCTGCTCCACTGCAGTGCGACCCTGGAGTGAGAATAATATGTAAGGTGGGTGTGGGGGGCACAGCCCCCCACATTGGGGGGTATGGGGTGCATAGCCTCCCACATAATTGTAGTGTATTCACTGTTATATAAAGGTGCATCTATTAAAAATACATTGATATATACATATATATATATATATATATATATATATATATATATATATATATATATATATATATACATATATGTGTTCGTTAAAAACTATTTGCAAAATGTGGGAGGCTATGCCACCCACACACCCCCATGTGGGGGGCTGTACCCCCCACCCCCCTTACTTATTATTCTCACTCCAGGGTCGCACTGCAGTGGGGCAGGGGCTATATTTCATTTTTGACCAAATGTAAATCGACCAAGTGTGCTTTCAGTCAAATGAGCTTTCAGTGAAGTGGGCTGCCTGAAATCATTTTCGACCAAGTGTAATTTCCACCAAATACAGTAGACCCATACATATATATATATATATATATATATATATATATATATATATATATATATAAAACAGCACAATGAATAAAATACAAACCAACCAATGAGGAGGCAATTCAATCAATAATGCAACTCTCCTTTCTCTTCAGGGCTGGTTTTAAAGGCATATAGTATTAATTCCTGGTATTTTATCTGCCTGCATAGTAATGGAAGCTGCTGGTTCCCCACCCTGAATGTAAATTTTTAACTTGCAGGGTACTGCAGAGATCAGTTCAGGAGGACTTACCATTTGCTATGTGGAGCCAAACTGTTTTGAATAAGATTTTGTAAATATGTCTATAATCTGTTGTGCCCAACAATAAATTTTAGAATCTACACGCAGTTTATCAATTTGTATGTCTTTACTCCTTCCACATCTTATCTGTTTAGGAAAAGGTTTCGTATTATGCTCAATATCTTTACATAAATTGTCTTCAGATTTTTCTTGATTTGTCTCACACTATGCTAAGTTTGTTTGTCCAGCTTGTTTATTTCAGTTTTCAAAGTTGTAGTTCAACCTGTCTTCCATTTGTTATATTTTTTTGTCTGTCCCTTAATCAGGTATCTTTTTCTTATGGAACTATATCCCCCTGACGTTGTATGCCTAGATCCTGATGTTAAACATTTTTTTTTGATTTTTTGCAGTCAAACAATTTCTCCTTCAAAACTTTTCACATTCAGTCTGCAGTTATTCCACTGAACACATCACTCCAGTTAGTTTTACATGGTGACTGTTTTGCTTCCATATAATCTGTAACTAGTCATCTATGCATTGGTTTAGATTTCAGTTTAGCAGACTTATCTAGCAACAAATTAACCTTTATAACCCCATGATCACTGCACTTTAATGGTAGTAAAAGCTGACGAAGTAACAGTAATTTCTTTAGGAACACAATGTCTAGTATGTTCCATTCCCTGGTAGTTTTTTTTTTGTTTTGTTTTGTTTTTTTACAATCTGAAGTAATTGCTGTTCCTGAACATACATTGTGAATAATTTCCATAATAATGTTGTTGAATCAATATTATTCCAGCCTGTTTCTGTGAAATGTAAGTGATGGCATCACTATCTCCAGTAGACCCACAGCCTGCCGCCACAGGTTCTGGACATTGTTCAGTTAATGTTTAATTGTGTTTTCTAACTCTAATCTTGGAATGTCTCATCAGGCTGCTCATGCAAGTTTAAGTAGTTCTATATCTTCATTGACTTCTTTGGGGACAGAGTCTGGCAATCCCTCTCATGGATAGAGATGGACAAATATGTTCCTAAAGATCAACACCCAGAATATCCCATCAGGGTGAAGTCTTTTGCTCCTGTGGTTCTGCTCCTTCCCTGCCATAGACCTCATTAGTCTCTGACACCTCAAGCCTTCATACTGGACAATTGCAGTGGTAATGTACTCGCAGATTGACTACATCATTACAGGAAGTGATTCTTGACCACATTGTTTTTACATTCCATGACTCTAACCCATCTCATAATGATGCAGTCACCTATATATGTGCCCCACAAACAGTGCAAGTGATGATGACTATGTAACCTCCACCCCTAACATGTATGGATATGATAATGTCTGGTACTGCATAGTCTGGGTGTGATAACATATGCATCAGTCTATTCTGTGCTGTGTCAATGCCCATAGTTGTAGACAAGGCACTGCCTCTTTGCCAGTGCTGCAATATACTGTATGTTTCTCTGCTTTGGCTGTGATATGGTTTCTCACAGGTTGATAGGTTCATAGGACAATACTAGGTTATTGGCCCGGAGGCCCTTATAAGCCTAGCCAAGAATTTCACCCATGTTCCCACAAAATCATCACCTGTTTTCCCTGTCTAGCAGGGACACAGCTGGGGTCCCAGGGGTATATTTTCTTTTTCCTATCCAGCCATCCAGGTTCCTCTTAAAGACGGCTAGTGAGGTAATTTACTTGGCATGGAGAGGAAGTCTATTTCACAGATGGGGAAGTTGCTGGGACACAAATCTATCCTGCCAACACATTCTATTAATGTCACAAACCAGGTAGAGACCTTGCGTGCAGGTTGCACAAGTGGAGTTTGATTTGCAGATATGCAGAAACTCCATCAAGGCTGAGTCTGACATGGCCTTGTATGCCAGACAGAGGTCACCTCTATGCAGTCTGTATGAGACTGAGTAGAGGGACAGGGCTTTTAGACTATCTGTATAGGATATATTTTGAGAGCCTGGAGTTTCCTGGTCAAGAACCTCTGTGGTCTCTCCAACTGCTGCATGTTCTTGGCAAAGTATATGCCGAAGGGGGCATTGTACTCGATAATGGGTCTGATAAGGGAGGAATAGAGGGATGTTATGACCTCCTTGTTCCTGGATGAAATACCCTTACTTATGAAGTGGGCCACGTAGAAAGCCTTCCGTACATCGGAGGCAATATGGTGGTCAAAAGTCAGGTTGCTATCAACATGGGTGCCCAAGTCCCTCACGACTGATTGCATGCTTAGTACATTGTTATTAATGTGATAATTAGTGGGGACACCATTTTCCCAAAGGGGATAATGATGCATTTCTTCACATTCAGCTTGAGGCCGTGCTTCGGACACCAGTCATTAGTTTGGTTAAGACCCTCTTGGAGGATGCTCACATCACTAGGGGAATTTATGACAGTGCTCAGCTTGCAGCCAGAGACCACTAGTTTTGGCTTGCTCCTCAGAATAGTATATATCAAACAGTAGATGCCCCAAGGCCAATCCTTTTGGTATGCCGCTTGTTACGGGTCTACTACTAGAGGTGGCTTCCCCTATTTTGACTGAGTGGGTTCTATCAGTTAGTCATTTAGCTACACATCTGGTAACATATGGGTTGATGCCTAGCTTGATGAGTTTATCTATTATGCCTGAGTGGGGAATAGTGCGGAAGACTTTATCTAGGTCAAGGTAGGTGATGTGCACTGTCTTGCCCTCATCCATGGCCGTAGTGACTGTTTCAAGAAAGTGACCAAGTTTAACAGACATGATTTCCCTTTGACAAAACCAAACTGTGTGTGATCAAGTCTTTGGAAGTTGCCAATGTCCTCGTTTATAAGGTCCATGATAATGCATTCCATGGTCTTGCAGATCAGGCTAGTTAGGCTGATGGGCCTATAATTGCCTCGGTCAGTGGAAGCTCCACCTTTCTGCAGAGAGATGACAGTGACTGTCCTCTATTCTGCTGGGATAAAGCTGGTGCACAGGCTTTGGTTGAATAGGGTGGCTAGTTGTGCTGAGAGCACTTGCCTGAGTTCATATAGGACACAGCCAGGGATGTTGTTGGGTCCCATAGAAGCTGCATTTTTTGCCTTTGAGAGAGCATTAATAACCTGCTCCCTGGTGATGAGGGGAGGGTGGCAGGTGCTGTGGATGTCCTGGCTTACTGATGGCAGGGACAGGGGAGTGAAGTTTTCACTGAACTTGCCTACCAGCAGGTTGGCTATATCTATGGCATTTGTGCATGTGGATATTGTGCATTTTTGCTTGACCATCAATTCAGACCAAATTTGGGAGTTACCTTTCAGATTGTGGACGCATGGGGAGAAGGCCTTGTGATTGTCTTTAATGGATGTGGCCAATTTGGACTCAAAGTTAGCCTTAGAGGATTTCACCAGTTACCTTATTTACTTGTTCAGACAAAGGAGAGATTGCTTCCAACTTGGCACCTGCTTCTTCTTGGTCCTGGACTGGAATTTTTTTTCATTTTATTATAGACTCTGTTTATTGCTGCTGTCCATCAGACAGGTTTACTCTTCCTTGAGGAAGATGATTTGGTCCTGTCAGATATTGCTGAGTCCATGCAGCTATATAGGTGCTCATATAGATTTCTGGTATAGGCTTGGACATTAGTGCTTGATTCAACTGAAAAGATGGTGGCTGCAAAGCTGCTTATACCTGCTCTCAGGGGGTTGTAGTCAGCTTTGGAAATTATTTTTTGTTCGACCCTAGCAAGAGGGGGAGTCAGGGGAGATGGTGACTTTGAAAGTGATTGCTTTATGGTCGGTTCTTACCAAGGAGGATGACACTGAAGAGGGTGCTACAGTGGCTACTCATGTTGGTTAGTACCAGGTCCAGGATATTTTCAGCTCTTGTGTGGGTGTTGACCAGCTGGTCCAATACATTGGCATTGGTGAAGTCGAGGAATCTCTGGGCATTCATGTTTGAGCTAGAATAGGTCTTCCACTCAATGGGTGAGTAGTTAAATTTGCCCAGGATCAAGGTAGAGGATTGAATCTTGATGGATTCAAGTAAGTCCAGATAGGTGGAGTGGGCCTCCTGAGTCATGTTTACGGGTCTGTAGCTAGCTATGATTTGAATAGGTGTTTTGTCAATAGTAGACTGCACCTGGAGTGTATCCTGTGTGTCATACTGTTTGACCAGCCTGGAGGTGTGCATGTCTTTGATAAATATTGAAACTCCACCTCCTTTAGCTTTGTAGCCCTCTGTTTGGGGTCTGAAAGTATGGTAGGATGAGTAACCTGGTAAAGCTGGGGTGCTCTCCGCAGCTTTGAACCAGGTTTCAGTGAATACACAAATGTCAGCATCTTCCAGGGCTAGGAATGCTTGCAATGAGTGCAGTTTCATGTTAAGACTCCTAGCGTTTAGCAGTATGACCTTTAAATTTAATTTAGAAGACTTTTCCACATATGTAATTTTGTCCTCATGACTTTGCCTAAAAAAAAAAGCACTATGGGGGAGGCAAGAGCCTTTGGAAAAAGCCTGAAGCCCAGGGGAGACAGATGAAGGCCACCTCTGGCAAAGCATCGTGGTCTGTCAGTCATGTCCTCCCAGGCTGTCAGGTACTGGATCCCCTTGGAATGACACCAGAAACTAATCCAATTGCTAAAGTCAATCATTTTCTGTTTGTACTGCAGCATCATTCTGGGTGATGGTAGGATGTTGCTTAAGGCTTGGTACATGTCTGCCTGGGACACATATTCATCAAGCTCAATCATGTCTCTCTTCATATAGTCCAGAGAGGTACATTTCAAGTCATTCACACCAACATAGATTATGACAGACTCATAACTGTACCTGTTGTTGAGAGACTGGAGTGCGTCATTTATCCACTCTGCTCTTCTGATTATGTGAGCTATATGATGCACATTATCCATTTCCAGATGTACTTAGATCAGGAAGCCTTCAAGGCTCTGGATAGGATGTCACATGAAGAGGCTAAAATTGAATTTTCACAAGTCGTAGAAGCTCGTGTCAAGACATCTGCTTCACCAACTGTTTGCAGAACTCTGTTATGCAGCATGTTGTACATAGTAAAAATCTTGCAGCAGCTGGATGGATGGAGTGTATTACAATGCACCTCTTGATGCACCTAGACAACAAAAGCAGCTCTTGAGTAAGACAAATACCTGCTCCACTGTGGTATACATTTTGGCATGTGCTATGTTATAGCCCATTTCATGCATGGCTTGAGAAAGTGCATAAGGGCCATCAACCAGGGATCTAATGCATATCCAACATCACCGGAAACAAACAAGAAGAAACATATTATATATGTTCTGCTTCTTGCCTGAATGGCACCATCTATATAGACATGTCTGTCTACACTCTATGTGCACCCACCAACTATATTATCCTGTGGAAAATTCCCTCAAATGAATGTTTGGCATATGTTAGGCATATGCCAGATGTGAGAATCATAAGAGTTGATAAAGAGATGTACAGGTGCATTATAAATTGAAAACCATCTGGCAGTTAAGGGAGTGGAATCCCTTCTTTTTTGATGTATTGCAGTCCTTCTGGAACAGTTTGAGTCTTTATGGCAATGTGTGTGTAGTTTATGGCTCCCAGATCATCACTGAAATGGTTAAAGTTGTAAAATGCCAGCTTGGTGTTAGTTGTCTTTCTTTTGTTGTCCTGCAAACCAGATATATTTATTTGCCTACTGCAAAAGAATGTCAATGAACTGGTTTAAAGTTTATGAGACTGCATCTTGTGATATCCCTAACATGTCCACCGTACATTGTTGAATGTTCCCTGTAAGTAAGATGGTTAAGTTGCACATTCCTTAATATTGATAAGAATGGGCATTCCAGGCATCCCAGTCTTTTCTGCTTATTGGTGAAGCAGTTCAAGAAAGCCACTTACCATCTCATGTTCCTGTCAGAAATGGCCCACAGACTTCTAATCATCTGGTAATATATCAGGTGCCATCTGTACCCCCGCTATTGGCACAGATAGTTATGATGCACAACATTGTGGGCACTGACACTGATGCTCGTTGTTAACACATGCTGATCCACAGCTGCTGTTAATCAAAATATCATTTACCTCAGATGCACACAATTCTCAGTTTAAAAAGTATGTTTGTACTACAGCAGATAATGCTTACAGTTTATGTTTGTCAATCAGTCCACCATTTTGGATGTTATCATTTGCATATACCACATGCATTATTTGCATGCCGATCCATATTTCCATGTCAGTATGCAATCATTAACAAACCTGCATATGTCCTATTTTGTTCCTTGCATGACCATTCACAGTGTCATCTTAGAACTGCTCCCACTCTGCCTCTGCACACACTAATTTTTGTGGCAGAATGCATTAGACATCTCTGAATCCTCGCTATAGTTTAATGAAAGTATTTATAAACTGTTTTGATTATGTGTCATTGACATACTTAGAACACAAAAGTTCTAGTATCTTTTTTTATTTAGTTCTGGTATCTTTTGTATTTAAACTGTTTTTTTAGTATCACTGTACAGCATATGATGGGAAAGAGAGACAGAAAACATATTTTGTTAAATGTTATTTTACAGTGAAATAAAATTTCAGACATATTTATTTTTATTATCCAAATAAGTTCCATAGCCCATTGAGCTGTTTTAATCAAGTTACACAGCTTACAACTGGAAATAAAAACAATAAACTCAGGACAATATAAAATTGATAAGCATTGCTTTAATCTTGTTTGCTAAACTGCCAAATATATATAAAATAATTATCATTGTCTAATAAACCTGCCAGGAATTTAATTCTAACTCATAAATGATTTTTCACAAGATGTGAGCATTGCATCTCCTTTCAAGACAATTTTACTGCCTTTCCCTAGTTGCCTTAGGCATACATATTGCATCACTTGTCTGTTTCACAGACTTTGTTCAAAATGAGGAAAAACGACTGCCAGGCAGTTAAGTGAGGAGAAATAGTGTTAGAAAAGCAAGCAGGAATTCTTTATTTTTTTCTGAGCTTTATTTTACAGACTCCAATTACTGTGAAAAGCACTGAACTGCACCAGCCTTTCAAGTTAGCAACTTTTCAGCTCTGCATCATTTTACGGGCATTTTTAGAATGGTAGTGGATAGTGATAAAATCCTAAAAGATAGTGACAAGTGACAGTAATGGAAACTAACAGCATCAACTTTTTTTCTGAAAGAACACTTTCAGATTTGTTTCAAGGTACCCTGAAAAAAAGTAATTAAAATAGTTTTAAGATGTGAACTCTACATTAGTTGATGAGGTATGTGCAGTCTCTTTTCTTGTTTTCATTTTAAGAAACAATCTAGTAGTTACAACTCATGAAGCATTTAATCAAAGAACTTTTATTTTCTTGAAAGCTAACTCTGCTCATATATCTGTTGTTTTTCATTGACTGTCAGTTGCTTAAAAATTTATTGCCTCATGATTCTAACAGAAAAGTGTATTCATTTCAGATAGCATAAAGGAAAAAAAAATTCTGTTTCATCTCACTGCCCAAACAATGTTTTCTTTCTGCTGTAATGTGCAATAAAAGTCCAAACACCTTCAGTGAGCCAAGAGCTTTAATAAGTAACCTGGATTCCAAAACAGCAGCCACATTGTTCAAAAAGTTACAAAACAAAGGATGCACAGCACACAGACAGGAAACCATCCAACAGGAAATCATATAACTGTAGCTAAGTTATCTGACACCCCTGCAACACCTCATACTTGTACCCCTCAACTTAAAGTTGAGCAGCAAAAAAAAAAATAAATAAAAAAAGATGAAAAGATCAGTACTTCATGCATGACGAAAAATGTAATACCTGCATTCATTGAAGAAGCCACAATATCCTCAGACTTCAAAAACCAATGCTGGTGTTGCACTGCCACATAGTCAGCACCTGCAGATTATGTCCCCTAGCAGCTTGAACCTAAGACAGCTGATGCCTTCCATGCAAATACAACATTAGTGTTATGTGTATTAAGGTAAACTGGTCCCAGCTGTAAGGCAGGAAGCACTTTGCCTAATCTGTGTGTTTGATGCTAGTGAAAGTAGGGAATAATGGGAGACAAGGGAAGTAAGATTTCTATCCCTCCTAAGGGTACTACAGAATGCTATATGTATAATCATTATGGGGCATTAAATTGCAGGTGTTTAGCTAACTGGTAAAATGAGATTCTACTTTACAATGTCCTTAAGCTGGGACTGTTGATCATACTAAAATAATTAATTTAAGGAATGTTTAGATAGAAGCCTAAATGATTCAACCAGCGCCCTGGAAGGGTATTGTAAACCACCACCCACCCCCTCTGCTCTCCAAATGAAGAGCAAAAAAAAAAAAAAAAAGCCTTTCCGTGTAAAAATGTTGATACACCATAAGCTATTGGCATATTATATTTAGATCTACACCCCCCCCACTCTTTATTCTTCTTCTTCTTTCGGCTTTTCCCGGTTAGGGGTCGCCACAGCAGATCACCTGTCCGCTCATGACCCCCCTGCTCTTTCATTCAAGTAAAAACAAAACACAGACATTCCTTTACTGGAAAACCAACCAGATGGTTAGATGCACAACCCTCCCCCCTCCCTCAGCCATTCAGGTCCCATTTCTGTCTCCTGCCCCCAACCCTCCCTCAAAATAATTTCTTTTAAACTGTAGCAAACAGTTGCTACAGTTTATACCCTGTCTGCATGGAATGCTACAGCACACATGTTTTATTTAACAAAAAAAATATATATTTTTAAACTGTAGCAAGCAGTTGCTACAATTTAGACCACACATGGAGTGCTTCAGCACTCAGAATTAACTACAAATGCAATAATGGCTTTTAAAAACCAATATTGCATAAATTAAAAAATCAGGATTAGCTAGTCGCATCCCCAACATTTTGCACCCAGGGCAGCTGCTCCTCTTGCCCCACCCATGCTACACTACTGAATTTAGAGAAAAAGGAATGAAAATAAAGACATATTCTACATAGACCTCACAAAGGCCTTTGACACCATTCCCCATTCTGGTGTTATAGACAAGCTCACCAGCCTGAACATAAACCCCTACATCACAAGATGGGTTGCCAACTGGCTCATAGACAGATCCCACATGGTAAGAGTTGCAGGAGCTAGGTCGGACTCTAAACCAGTTACAAGTGGCGTTCCCCAGGGCTCAGTCCTAGGACCCCTCCTGTTTGGCATATACTTCTCAAAGGTACAGGCAAGCACAGGAGGACTATGGCTGACCAAGTTCGCAGATGACTGCAAACTAGGGGCTATAATTGCCTCTTCGGCTGACACAGGCATTCTCCAAAAGGGTCTCACTGAGACAGATGCCTGGTGTCAAAATCATGGCCTCAAGCTAAATGCCAAAAAGTGCATAGTCATCCAATTTGGAAAAAACAAAGTACCCACAAACTACCACATAGGTGGTAGTTCCCTAAATACGGAAGAAATAATAAGGGATCTGGAGACCTAAGTAGATAGTAATCTCCCCTTTAATAATAACATTGCCAAAGTGGTTAGAAAATCCTTCTATGTGGCCCAACTAATCACAAAAGGGTTTGCATCCACATCAAAAGAGGTCATTGTGCCTCTCTACTCATCACTCATCAGACCCATCATAGAGTACAACGCCCCATTTGGGATGTACCTTACAAGACATCTGCAACAGCTTGAAAGACCACAGAAGTACCTCACTAAGAGGATCACTGGCCTCAAACAGATGACCTATGCAGCTCGACTGAAAAAACTCCAACTGTACTCGGTTGCATACCACCTACTCAGAGATGATCTCTGCCTGACATACAAGGTCATGTCCAACCCAGAATTGATGGACATGCTCCACCTAAAGTAAACCATATCCCCTCGAGCCACATGCTCTAGGGAGCTAAACCTCACCAGAACAATAAATAGGATGGCTGGAAGGATAGATTCCTGTCCCAGAGACTTCCCATGCTTTGGAACAAGATTCCAATCTACATTAGGCAGAGCTCCTCACTAACACTCTTCAAGAGAAACCTTGACAAGTGGATGGGAAACAGAAAGTTTACCCCCGGGATCACTTCAGTGGCTCTGCTGGACAGAGGCACAGGAAACTAATCTAAGGGGGCGGTGAAAGCCAACACATTCTGGCTAGGCTTATAAATGCCTTTGGGCAGTAGCCTAGTACCTGCCTATGAACCTATGACAGATCAGCGGGATGATTTTAATGACTGGTATTGTGACACTTTTAAAATAGGAAAGGAATCTGCAGTATGTGGGTTAAAAGATACAAAGCAGAAACTGTTGCAACAAGTGAAAAATGTGATGGTCTTGGAAGGAAAAAGTAATATGAGATCCCTTTACCCAGTAATATCTGGAGATAATATATCTGGCCAGAAGCAGGATATATCTCTGAAGATTATTGTCTACCTTTGTACTCTCTGCCCACTTTTTATGAAGGTGACATTTGTCCAGCCCCTAATGCCCCTTCTGCTGATAGAATCAGTAACAAGAAAGAGGTAGAAGAATAACATGGAAAGGAAAAAAAGGTAGGAAAGAGACAGGGAGAATATGTGACAGCAACACTCTGCCAATACTCATCTCACATGCTCTAAAGCAAAACAGGAGAATCATAAAACTGATGAGGGCAGTAGCACTGAAACTAGTGATGAAGAAAAATAAATTATAACACAGGCATCACTTAGACAAATCCCAATAGTTAGAGGGGTGGAACAAGTATGTGTCTATCATCCTTGGACCATAACACACTTACACCACATAATTAAAGATTTTCCTAAAATAAAAGAAGACCTGTGAAATTTAGAGAAGAAATGTGTACTATTATTAAATGCTAATTCCCAAGTCTGGCAGACCTGAGTCAGTTACTAAAAGTAGTAGCTACTCCTGAAATTTATGGAACACTGGTTAAAGAAGCACAGATAGAATGAAAGTGAACTGTTAGAAACAATCAGTAAGGTTTGCCCTAAAAGAACAGACTGGGCTAAAATAACTGGTTGTAAACAAAGTAATGGTGAATCTCTGGGATGTTACTTAGATAGGCTGAAATTAGTATTTGAAAGGTATTCTAGTCTTGCAGATCCTACTGAAACAGCAGCATCAGCAGTGGTTGCTGCTTTTGTGCAAAGTATATGACCTCAGATTCAGGCTGTCCTGAAAGAAACGGTCCTTATTGGGCAAAGAGAAACACTAGAAAATGTACTTAAGTATGCTGAATGTTGCACCAAAAACACAGAGATAAAAAGATGGAAGCAAAAGAAAAGCTTATAGGTTTACAAATCAGAACTTATGAGAGGCAGGGAAATAAGGGAATAGGTAGAGGAAGAATTTGAGGTAATGGTAGACAAATGCCACCATGAACTACATAGCAGAATGCTGGGTGGGGGGGGGGATTCGAACTACTGGTCATCCTCCATCTCCCACCAATTAACCCTGTTTCAACTGTAGCAGGACCGGGTATTGGAAAGGAGAATTCCCTTATGGACAGAGGCAACAGCAGAACTGGAGCACATGACAAGTGGACTACAGTAATGCTCCCTTCCAACTCCCACCAATACAGACTCATAGAAGATAGGAAGCTCCATACTGACAGCACTCAGGTGAAGGAAAAAAGTTACGATAAAATACTTTAGTACAAATAAATTCAAAAAATCAAAATGACTAAGCATCAGAAAGAAGGAAGTCCCATTTTTAATTGAGTCATCTTCCACTAGATTTGTCCTTAAAGTGAGTTCAACCAGAGAAATTCCTTTATCTAACTAGAAAGCAAAAGCAGTTGTGACAAATGTTGCTATTGTTTATCTTGTATCACAGCCCATGCCTGTGTCCTAAGGTCCAATAGAAAAGAAAAATCCATTCTTGTAAACTACCACAACTCAGGTAAATTGAAGTAAAAGATCTGTAATGTAAACTGGGATATACCATCTATTGCAGCCCTGAGAGTTTGAACTGTATATCTCTCATGAGGCAAAGAAGGAGGTCTTTTCCTTCCATACTTTCAAAAATCTTAAAGAGAGGCTTAGAAAATGTACAGTTTCTCCACCAATCAGTATTAGTGCAATATATAACTGATTTACATATATCATCAGACACAGCAGGATTGCCAACAGGATACTATTTTCCTGTAAACATAATTAGCAGAGAAAGGACATTAGGAGCCAGATTCCAAAAGAGCTGCTCTCAGTGTAATTCTGTCCTGTTTCAAAAAAAAACATCCTGTCAGTGTAAGTGACTTTCTTCTCTCTAAGGCCTATTTATTAACAGGCTTACTACAGGGACCAAATTCCAAGATGCCTACTCTCAGTGTAAGTGGGTTGCTTACACTGAGAGCAAGTTTTTTGGAATTGCGGCCAAGGTGACAACAGAAAAATGACAGCTTAGGTCACCAAAGGTAAAATATCTGAGTTGAATATTTCATGAGCGAATTGGCAGATATTACCTTCTTGTGTCAAGACAGTCCCCCAGATTTAATAAACTCCATGTAGGAATAGTGCAACCCTACACGGAGTGAGCAATGTCCATTTTTGCAGCTCCCCCTAGACAGCGTGCCTTGCATATTAATGAAGGCACACTAATGAGGGGGAACCATGTATATAGTTACTGAATCAGTGCTAGGGGGTGTGTTACAGTGCTCGGAGATGTGTAACACACCCTCTGCACTGGCAAAGTGCTGTAGGCACTAAAAGATTAAAGAAAGTGTCCTCAGATACTTATTTACAATGATATTTATATATGTCACACAGAGGGTGTGCTACAGTGTCTTTAACACACTCTCTGCACTGACAAAGTGCCATACAGCACTAAACACTTTAAGTAAATTGTCCTCAGATGCTTAATTTCAATTATAGTTATGTATTTCACACAGGGGGTGTGTTAGAGTGTCCGTAACGCACCCCCTGCACTGTCAAAGTGCTGTATGGCATTAAAATATTAAATCAAGTATGCCCTAGACCAGTATGAAAATTTATCATGTAGGGGGTGTGTTACAGTGTCTGTAACACACCCCTGCACTGTCAGAGTGCTGTACAGCACTGAAAGTAAGTGTGCAAATGTGATCTGCCCTTTTATTTTTATTATTATTTATTTTTTATTTGGGTATTTGTGCAGCTCTGCACTGTGCTTAGCAATAAACACATGTTAGACATCTAAAAGTAGAAACCAGATGTTTTTAATTGTTATACAAAAGGTCAAGTTTAAGCATAGCTGAGCAGGTTTGTGCGGAGAGGTGCTCAGTAGTGCTTAAACATAATGAAAAGCTATATAGAAATATATAGCTGAAATCTGCACAGCCAAGTTAGATGAATGGTTAGAGTTATGTCTTCATGTGCAGTAGGTGCACGGTTTGAATACACAGACAGGCCATTCAGCTTTTACATCAGAAAGCATTACTATATACAGTTTTATTTTTTTTTACTGACATAGTTATTGATATTTGTTAACCAGGTTAGTGCAGCTGGTCCAGAATCCCAGTGTCAGTGGAGATATGTGTTGAAAACCTCCAGTTAAACATAAATGTCCAATACAGTTTAGGCACACACCAAGGTAAATTAATTAAAGTACATAGGGTGAGGTCATGTAAAGTAAAATATACACACATAATAATAAAGTATCAATACTGAGTAATTAATGTCAAAACATATTTTTTTATTATGTAAAAATCTTGTTTGCCTTAGTTACATTTTGCTAAGCCCTGCTAAGCCAAGCTAAGCAATGCTAAACAGGAGCTGTTTTAGCAGTACTTAGTAACACGCAGCTCCCATTATCTGGTTTGGGCTGTGCTTAGCACTCCCAGTTTAAGCAGTTCTCAGCTAAGTGGGTTTGCACACTGCTAAGCTGATATTAGCATTTTTAAAAATGGTCCAATGGCAGCAAAGGGTGGGAAAATAGCCTTATTTAAGCTGCACAGGTGGAAATACAGTCACAACGCAATGGAGTTTAATTACTGCCAGAGCTATAACTGGAGTCAGAGCGGAAGTGCACTTTTGGGCACAGTGCTGGGGCATGGTGGAGTCCAGGGTCATGGTTGGGCTCCTTGTTAAAGACCATGGTGACAGACTGCTACAGGGTCAGTACCAGGGCTCTGAATACAAGTCTGAGGCCTGGGACCATCTGGCATGACCTCACCAATGCTACTGGAATCCCCCTGCATGGGTGAGCAGGTGGGAAATTATTATGATGACCTGAAGTGAAGAATGGGGGGGGGGTACTCTTGGCCCAGTGATCCCAGAAGTTTGTAAGTATAGCAACTGGTGATATATCAAATTGGAGTATGGATATCTGATAGATAGGTATGTATAACAGTGTGTTTCCCTTCCCACAGCTGCAAAGCAGAGGGCTTGCAACTTGGAGGCCCATGTAGGGTGCCTAGTGAGGCTGCACTGAGAGTGTGGTGAGTACAGATATATCTAGCAATATATAGTAATATAAATAAGAAAGAGTACAGTAGTAACTGCCAGTAGGTATATTCAGTTCTGACTGTACTGCAATAACATTAATAATATGTAGGAATGACATGTGTATATGGCATTAATACTAATGATCTGGTAATAAAGTACACTGGCATTCAAAATGTGAAGAGAATAAACAACATCCATTCATGATCTACAGGAAATACGGCACAACTTCAGTCAGACTTGTGAAGGTGAAAGTGTTAGTATTGGGTTCTGTAATAACAGCACACCTTCAATGCATCCATTATTTAAACTGGAGTACAATAAAGTTTGTCACCTGTATACCAATGACTGTGTCATGTCAGTCCGGATAAAGCTGTCTTCTGCCAATTGTTGAGTGTATTCTGTTCTGCCATTGAAGAAATCTAATTTTACAGATGTTGCAAAGCAAATATGGTATAACACTATGAAGTGACTAAAGTTTGGCTGGAAAAGAACTGTTATGCTAAAATGTAGATGTGAAGCTGTATTAAAGACAGACTGCAATTTGATATATGTTATGCACTAAAATGTGAACCATGAATAGTAATTTGTAAGGTATTATAGTGTGTTTCCATTAGGATTGCCTGGTGTTAACCTTTTCATTTCAGCTATATGCATTCCTGAATGTAGGTATACTGATGCAGGCAAGTCTGACACAGTAGTAGCTGTAGATTGCAAATATAGCATCTGCAAATGTATATGGGTCAGGTAGCATCCCAACACCCTGATATGGTCTGTGCAGATCACATATATTCCCATCCACTAGAGGTCAATTGTCTGTACCTGCATTCCAAGTATTAAAACATACCTCACCTACTATCTCTGTCATGAGTGAATCTCATGCATGTTTGTTCAGCTGTCACTGCAGTCTCCTGTAAGACTCTATCAATATTACCAGGTCAAACTTTCTCAGCAGGTGAGCTCTCGGCACATATCAGTCAACCAGCACACAGCAGTGGCCCAGTACCTCAGTGTGATAAGCAATACATATGTTCTTATTTTTCCACAAACAGACCACGGTTTGAATCCAGGGGCCAGCAGTAACATGTATTTATAGTAACAAACAAGTAGTACTGACTATTAATAGAAACAGTCACTACTGTTAACAGATATTTCCACACAGGACTTACAGGTAAAAAAAATGTCTGTAGTAGCTGTATGAAGGGCATACTAATGTCTACCATGCCTATGAATGACAGCAGGATAGGTATATAGTCCATGCATTGTGCACGATACATTTCTCTCAAGTGTCATGCTGTCACAACTAGTAATCACTATTGCCAATAACCTTGGACACAGATATAAATCCAGTTGATTTATGCCAGTACCACATTGACACAACATCAGTGCAGGGTACACTTTGTTAGTCATATATGTTACCCTGACAAGTACAAGTCCCCTGTAGTTATGCACCTATAGTTCTTACAGCTTGGCCCATACCATGCCATGTCAACAGGTTGAGATGTATGTACGTGCTACAGATGTTATAAGGCACATGTAGATGTAAAGTAATGGCAGACCTGTAGAGTATTCAGCAGTACTGTTCTAAAAAATATGCCTACACTTGTTAATGGAATGTTTTTCTCTCCCCCATCCCTTATCTGCATCACAAATTATTATTATTATACTACGGGTATGGCTTCATTTCCACATATGTTGTTCTCAAAACCTAATGTTGGGTCTTGTGTTGTATTATTGGTTATATATTTCAGTGGTTGCTTACCAACATACCTTGTTGAAATTCCACTGTTGTTGCCCTTTTGCCGCAACTGTTACTGGCATGCTGTTAAAATAATGGCTGTTATTCCATTTATGCCTGTTTTCTGTATGCTATTAAATTCTATTGTTCTGGGTTGATTGGAACACCCATGCATGCTGTTATAACTAACGTTGAAATGTTTGGTTCATGACTAACCAATGCATCTTGACAAACCTCAACACCATAGCACGATTGGTTAGGCCGGTTTGACTGATCCGCCTATCCTACCTCATCTGGCCGTGGCACCAGGTCCCAGCACATCTGGGACCCAACCTGGAGCTGCTCCTTCTGCTAGTCCTGTACCACCCTCGGGTGGACCCAACTCAGGTGACAGGGCACGCCCCCCCAGGTGCAAGCATGGACAGGAGACTGTCACCCAGAATCAGGTTTCAGGTATAGTGCGCAGGGTCATCCAATGTGACTTGGATGATAGACTGTGCTAGATCAATGGCAGACTGGTGCACCTCGAGGGGCAGACTGGCCCAGGTGGCCAGCCCCCAGTACAGCCACCTTTGGGGCCATGAAGGAGCAGTGGTGACTGCCCATGGGTGGGGATCTCAGTCCCACTGTTGCATCTGTGGGCACTTGGTCCTCAAATTCCCAACCACCCTCCCCATCCAAGGTGTTTACTCTCCTCATGTGTCATACACCACCCCTGTCTGCTGTCTTGTCTGTCTGCAAAAGCAACCTTTCCTACACAACGTACCTCCCCAAACATACCTAAAACCCTTCCTCATCATCCCACTCTCACATTAAAAAAAGGGCATCTGTCTCAAAAAAAAATGTTCATCCCATACATAGCTCTCCATTTCGCCCCCATGTACACTGCCATGAATCAATTATCCCATCAATTAATCAACAAAGTTATGTCACTCACACCCCCTCCCTGTGGGGTGTGAGGATCCAAATTCCAAATTGCCCACATCATGCACAGCTATTGCTGCACAAAAAAATGGAGAGCTATGGTCCTTTCCTACATCCATCCTGCATATCCCTAGCTACCTTTAATATTGTTTTTCCCTGTCTTGCCCCCATGTCACCACTTTCCTATCACCCTTTTTTATTTCTTTTTTTGAACCTAGTGCACGTTTAATGAGGATAAGCGCCGCTTGTAATAGAAACACCAGTAACTCTGCAGAGCTGAGTTGGCCTAGTGGTCTAAAACACTATGTTGTAGTTCAGAGGGTCCTGTGATCGAGAGTTAGTAGAAGTGATTACTTTATTGATGTTTATAACAGTGTATGAATCAGATAAGGTGATTAATGCAGTTTTAAGTGGGTTTGCGCAACACACAGCAATGCTAAGTAGCACTTATTCCCTATTAAGTCTGCGCTATTTCCAAAAAAGGAAAAAACAAAAGGGGTGATAGGAAAGTGGTAAAATTGGGGCAAGCAAGGGGGGAAAACAATATGAAAGGCAGGTAGGGATGTGCAGAACAGGTGTAGGAAAGGACCATATCTCTCCATTTCTTCTGCAGCAACAGCTGTGCATGTTGTGGACAATTTGGAATTTGGAGCCTCACATCCCACAGGGAGGGGTGTCGGTGACATAGCTTTGTTGATTAATTTACTGGGATGATTGATTGATGGCAGTATACATGGTGTTGCAATGGAAAGCTATGTATGGGACAATATTTTTTGTGGGACAGATACCTTTTTTTAAGAAGAGAGTGGAATGTTGGGGAAAGGTTGTAGGTACATTTGGGGAGGTAAGTTGGGTAGCAGATGTTGCATTTGTAGACAGACAAGACTGCAGACAGGGGGCTGTGTATGACACATGGGGGGAGTAAACACCATGGATGGAGAGGTTGTTTGGGAATCAGAAGACCGAGTGCCCCCAGATGGAAACAGTGGGATTGAGCTCCCCACTCATGGGCGGTCACCACTGCTCCTTCACAGCCCTGAAGGTGTCTGTGCTGGGGGCTGGGCACCGGGCCCAGACTGCCCTTCCAGGTACACCAGTCTGTCCTCGATCTGGTGCAGTTGGTCATCCAAAATTCTGCTGGACAACCCTGCTCAAGATGCCTGTGAACTGAATTTGGGTGATGACATCCTCTTCACACCCATGCCCGGGGGTCAGGCCCTGTCCCTTGAGACGGTTACACCCATGGGTGGTGCAGGACCAGCGGAAGCGGCAGCTCCAGGTTGAGTCCCAGTCATGCTGAGATCTGGTGTCATGACCGGATGAAGTGAGATAGGTAGATCTGCTGGAACCGGCCTACCCAAGCGTGCTATGTTGTTGAGGTTTGTCAAAGTATATTGGTTAGTCATGAACAGAACATTTCAACATTAGTTATAATGGCATGCATGGGTGTTCCAATTACCTCAGAACAATAGAATTGCATAGCATACAGAACACAGGCATACATGGAATAACAGTCATTATTCTAACACCATGCCGACAAAAGGACAACAACATCGGTATTTCTACAAGGTATGTTAGTATGCAACCATTATAATATATAACCAATAATCCAACACAAGGCCCAACATTAGGTTTTGAGAACAGCATATGTGAGAAATAGGATGCGGATAACTTTATGTCTACAAGTGCCCTATAGCTTCTGTAGTATGTACATACCTCTTAAGCTATCCAGATGGGATGCTATTGGCCAAGCTGTAACACCTACAGGTACATAACTACAGGAAAGTATTACTTGTCGGGGGAACATATATGAATACCAGGGTGTACTCTGCACTGATGTTGTGTGAGTGTGCTACTGGCATACTTCAACTGGGTTTATCTCTGTGTCCAAGGTTTTTGGCGGCAGTGATCACTATCTGTAACAGAGTGACACTCGAGAGATGTTCATGCACAGTACAGAGACTTTACACTTATTCTGCTGTCATTGGCAGGCATGAGGTTAGACTATCAGTAGACATTCACAGACACACCAAGCATACAGCCGTACCAACAATAGACCATTTAATTGGTCTTATTAACTTGGAATTGTACTGTACTTCATGTCATTTTATTTAATGGAGTGTTATCAACTTGCTGAGAAATGCTGTTTATACTCTACTACATCTGGACACAGACATTAGTATACCCTTCATACAGCTACTACAGACATTTATTAATCTGTAAGTCCTGTGGGGAGAAAATCTGTTAACAACATATAACTGTTTGTATAAATATTCAGTACTACTTGTCTGTTACTAATAATATATCTTAGTACCTGTCCCTGGATTCAAACCCCGGTCTGTGTGTGGCAAAATGAACAACATATAAATTGCTTGTCACACTAAGCTATTGCACCACTGCTGCATGCTGATTGAGTGATATGTACCTAAAGCTCACCCGGTGACAAACTGTGACCTGGTAATATAGGCAGTATAGGCAGAGTGTCACACAAGACTGCAATGACAGTTGAAAATGCACGTATGACATTCATGCATGACAGAGATAGTAGATGAACTGTGTATTAATACTTGGAATGCAGGTGTACACAATTAACCCCTCATGGATGGGAATATGCATGATCTATAAAGACCATATTGAGGTGCTGGGTTGCCTACCTGACCCATATACATTTGCAGATGGTATATTTGCAGTCTACAACTATTACACTTTCATACTTGCCTGCATCAGCGTACCTACATTCAGGAATGCATATAACTGAAATGCAAAGGTTAACACAAGACAATCCTGGGAGAAGCACACTATAATACCTTAGACAGTGCTACTCTAGGTTCAGATCTTAGTGCAGAACAAATATCATATTGCATTATATCTTGTAGTACAGCTCCGCATCTACACTTTAGGTGTCAGTTATTTATTGGCCAGCCTTCGTTCACTTCATGCTGTTATACCCATGTTTACTTCACAAAACCTGTAATATTTGATTTCTTGAAGAACAGCTAAGAATACACACGACAGTTGGCAGAAGACAGATTTATTGAGTGTGACATGACACAGTAACTGGTATACAGCTGACAATCTTTATTGTTCTAAACTTTACATAATGCAGGCATTGGAACACATCTGTTATCATACAATCTATGCAGTGCTAACTTTATTTCTTCACAATTCTGACTGCAGTTGTACTGTATTTCCTATAGATTAGGGATGCAGTTAATGTATTTCCTTCACATTTTCAATGCCAGTATACTTCATTACCAGAACATGTATTATTAATACAGTATACACCTTTTATTTGCAAACATTATTATTGCTGCATTAACTTTATTTCCATAACAGTAGCATGTTTCATGCTTTTATCTATATTGAACTGTACCTGGCAAAACTCACTTATTTCAGTCCAGGCCTATGTACACATTCATTGCAGTACACCCAGAAGAGACTATACCTACTGGCAGTTACTTCTGTACTCTTTCTTAATTAGATTACTATATATTGCAAGATATATCTGTACTTACCACACTCTCGGTGCATCTTTGTCAGGTGCCCTGTGTGGGCCTTCAAGTTGTGATCCCTCTCCTCTGCAGCTGTGGGGGGAAAACACACCATTATGCATACCTGTCTATCAGATACTCATTCTAGAATTTGGTAAATCAATGGTTCCTATACTTACAATCTACTGGGCCATTATGTTCCCAAGCATTTTGGATCCATTGGGCCAAGAGCCCCCCCCCTTTGCTTCAGGTCATCATAATGATGACGCACCTGCTCACCAATGCGGGATTCCAGTTGCAGTATTGAGGTCATGTGCCAGATGGTCCCAGGCCTCTGACTTGGATTCAGAGCTCTGGTACTGGTCCTGCAGCAGTCTGTCACCATGGTCTTTGACAAGGAGCCCAACCAAGACCCTGGACTCCAAAATGCTCCAGCTCTGCACCCAGAAGCATGCTCCATCTCCAACTCCAGCCATACCTTCTGCAGTGATTAAACTCCAACAGGTTCTTGTTGTATTCCCACCTGTTCAGCTAATATAAGGCTGTTTTCCCACCCCTTACTGCCATTGGACCATTTTTAAAAATGCTATGCTCTGCTTAGCACTGTGCAAACCCACTAACCTTAGTTGAGCAGTGCTTAAACTGGCAATGTTTAGCAATGCTTAGTGGTGCGCAAACCTGCTTAGCTGAGCTGAGGACTGTTTAAAGTGGGATTACCTAGCAGTGCCCATCCCAACTAAGCTGAGCTGCGCATTGCTAAGTAATGCTAAAACGAGTCCGGTTTAAGCATTGCTTGGCTTGGCTTAGCAATGCTTAGCAGAGCTTAGCTATAGGCAAACCAGAGTTCTTCATATATAAAAACAAAGTATTGAAAGTAATTGTTCATTAATGATACTTTATTATCATGTGTATCTGTTTTAATTTATATCTCCAACACATATGCATTTCATTATGTTATCTGGAAGTGTAACGTTCATGTATTGGACAGTTGTGTGTAACTGGGCTTCTGGTCCAGCTGGACTAACCCAGTTAACAAATGTCAGTGTATACATAAAAAAAAAAAAGCATTTCCCTATTGCATGTAAAAAGCTGAATGGCCTGTATTTGAACCATGCACCTATTACACACAAGGCTGTCACCATAACCATTCAGCTACCAAAGATATGGTGATTAGAGCTATACAGGTCTACATATCTCTCAGTTACATTTAAGCACTTTGGGAATGTGCTTAAGAATGAGAGGGTCAGGTAGGTAGGGTAGGTTAGGTACTAGGTAGAAATGTGCAAGATATACAAGATAGACAGGAATGGTGATGAAGAAAAAAGTGTGGGGGACACCATGATTGGGGAAAGGTGGTGGACATTAGAGGCACATCCGTGTACATCTTGAGAAAAGTGAGAATCTAATTGTCAGCCTCAGAACTGTCATCACTATCCCCTGTGTTAGTTATCTGGATCTGAGACAGACGTGGCATACAACTGGCAATATGATGCAGGACCTTTTCTTTCCCGCTGATTTGAGCACTGAGGCCCCGCTCCATTATGTCCTCCACCTGCCCTATCAGCATCTGACAGGTAACAAAATCACCACCTCCACTACTACTGCTGCTGAAGGGTACTACTGCACCTGCAGCCAGGGAAGAGCTACCTGATGCAGATGTTGCAGGTAGGGCAAGATTTGTGCAGGCAATACTGACAAACTGTGACCCACATGGGCTTGGCATCTGTTCTGCCTGTGGTGGTCAGCCACAGCCACATGTAGAGGAATGGCAGGCTGAACTGCAATGGCCAGTCTACCATCTTGTGCTGATAGTGATTTTGTTTTCCGCAACAATGTATTAAAAAATAATATATGTTGCAAAAAACAAAGAGATAGGGGTTGGGGAGACAAAAAAGAGAGAAAATCAGACCAGTGGCATGTGACATTATTTCTATTATTTTAATACATAAATAAATATGAGAAATAAACCTGGGCATCTTTGCTACATCCAGATATGACAGTAAGACATTAATGTGTTATAAAGCCAATCAATTACAATGCCTATGCCATAGTGAAGATATGCTTTCAAAGTTATTAAGTGCATTTGCAAAAGCTGAATTGTTAATATCATGCAGTATTATAGTTAATATATTATAAATACTATCCTATGATAAAATCTAATGTCTGCTTTTGAGTATTAAACTCACACAAAATTAAGTTGATGTATTCATTGCCTAATGCAAGCACCAAGAGCTATTAGTGCAGCCATGTATGCGTGATATAAAAGTTTAGATATGCCTGTTCAAGAAAACTTAAAGTGATGTCTGAAAATGTTATTTATTTATTTATTACATTTGTTAACCGGATAATGTCTGGCTGGGCCAGAAGCCCATTTTCAGTGGAGACCTGGGGAGAGAAGCTCCAGTTATTCAGTTTACAGTTACAGGAACTAATAATACAAATCATATTTACAATAATGGCAGAAAATACTGCTAGCAAAACTAATATTACTACAATAGTAAAAATATAGGCAAAAATGCATTGTGATTGAACCATAGTAACAGTGTAATTAAACTGGCAATATTCATTACTGTCAAGGACAAATATAGCAGCTGGTAACAAAATGCATGGATATACAATGATTTTGGTGACCATATAGCATACATGGCATAATAACAGTAATGCTGTGTAGGACCTATGTCCAAAAACTAGTTGCTAATTTAAAACTGAAGAATTCAGCTAGGTGGTAAGAAACAGAAGTCACAGGGTTAACATCTAGAGATTAGAAGGAGTAGAACTAGGAGATAAAGTCAGGGAGTGGGTAGACTCAGCCAGGCGTATGGCAGATGCAAAGCCAATGTTTTGCTACATGTTCTTTTAGGAGTTATTTGAACTCATGATAGTTAGGATTTTTTGCTATGGTTTGAGGAAGCGTGAAAATACTTATCTGCCTTGCATTCAGACCTGCTGCATACTTACCCATTGCCTCTTTTAGGTGAGTTAGTCTCTCCTGATGTACCTCAAGGTTTTCCGCTATTTCTTCTACAGCTGTAGAGTAGAGAAAAAAAAACAAAAGAACTGAAACATAATGCATAATTGCCATTGCTAACTATCCAATGCTATATCATAGACTTTAATGGGTCACTATACTTACACAACTGAGGGCTGTTTACAGTCTTAAATTCATCTTCCCATCAGCTCAGGAGGTCCTGCTTCCACCTCTTCATATCACTGTAAAGGTAATGACTTTCCTCCCCAATGTGTTGAATGCCTGCTGTACTGGAGACAGCCTTGGCCAAGCTATTCCAAGCCTCAGCCTAATACTGAGACCTGGTATAATCAGAAGCCTCCAGCTGTAGCACTCGATAAGGAGTGCCACAAACATCTTAAAATTCTCAGTAGTCTATTTTTGTTTTCTAAATGCAACAGCATCTTTACCTTTCTCGGCCATGTCTATATAAGTCAATATAGTAATATGTGTCTGAATTGTTGTCCAGTTCAGGTCTCACATGTACCAGCCTGTGTGCAAAGATGTACAACATTGCTGGCTGCATTTGTGCAATTAAAGGATAAAAATTGCTTGCCAGACACATTGGCAGTGATTACATCAGATAGCATGGAAGGCATGAAATATGACAATGATATCTGGCCATTTGTGATGATCAAACTACTGACAGATGTTCCAACATTAAGCAATGAAATTTTTTATGGTGTTTTTTCTAATCATTGTTGTAAGGATGACAAATGGTATGACTTGTGACATATTTGGTTGTTGAGATTTAAACACCGGTAGGATTGAAGTGCCACCTGGGAATTGAACCCACGAGAAGAATAACAAGATGTTAAACTTTGCTGACACAGGAGAACTTATTTTTTAACATGAAATTTACTAATTTCAGAATGAATGGAAACATACTTTAGAGATGCCTGCTTTTATGTGACTTTAAGTAGTCATGTGACTTCATCTCTATACAAATGGCAGTATTTGTGGTTGTAAATATATTTCAGATGCATGGAGTTGCATGACGTGAGAAATAGATGGTTGGGTGTATGTAATACATACTTCACAAAATGTACTGTCCTAAACACATAGTTATGATATGTGATGAGTCATAATAATTATAACATAGAGGATTATGAGCAGGTCACCGATGCTAACCACTTTATTATGTGTTTGAGACATAGATGCCAAGAAACTCACTTCTCAAGCAAAGCTGAAGGTGAATCTTGGCATTCATGTCTTGAACGCATAGCATTAGGTTATCATTGGTGACCTGCTCATAATTCCTTGTAGTGTATGGAACTTTATCTAATCCATTTAGTACTAGTTACAGTAAAAATGAAAAAAAAAATACTAAGTGTTTTGCTGGCTTTCAAACCCATAAAGCACTTAAAGGGCTCGTTCAGAAAGGCTATGTAACAATCCTTTAAGTTTACACTCACCTTCATTGCCTCTCAGCTGTCCAGATTTTTGCAAAATGTCCAAATTTTTGCCTCATATTGTGGATCTGTTCCTCATAAAGTCTGTGTTTTTTGGACAAATTACTGAGGATTGAAGACACTGAATAATGGCATACATTTAGGTTTTGGACTTTGTATCCTCCAGAAAATCAGGTGAACACACATCCTGTTATTCTGGTAACTTTATAAGTTTATAATAGGAAGTCAAGGACATGTTACTGGTGGAGAGCAAGCAAACACAAGTCTTTTATTCTTCCACTGTCACTTGTAGTAGTAAATTTTACTGCCTAGGCCAAGACCTAACTTTTATCAACTTTAGCAGGGTGAGATTAATGTTTATTATGTTCAGGTCTTGCACCACTCTAGTGCTTAACTGATTTGGCTTTTTCCGAATATCAAAATATAATCATGCTGCTGTATGCACTACAAAACTATTGTATACATCATACCTATGCAAGCACATTTTAAATTAGATATCATTGTCATGTTTAATAGAACTTACACACATTGTTGTCCTTATACAACAATCATTAATGATACATTTTTTGCAGTAAACATAGTTATGACATTCATTTGTATTAAGTGTTGCCTTCCTAATCAAAAATTTATGACAAATGGCATTTTCACAGCTTTTGCAAATGAATCCATAAATCAGATTCAAACTCTTCTTCACCTGCCCTCTTTCTCTAAGCTTTCCACCCTTATATCTTATGCCACAGAGAAAGCTAGTTGGCAGGATCATCTTATTAACTCATTACTCTTCAGAATGCTCACCAGGTTAGTTTGAACTCCAGAAGGCAGACCAAATGAAATTTTCACTTTTTTCCTATGACAGTGAGCCCTGTTTGTGTGCTGCCGAGTGATGCACAAATGAAAACGGAAAAAAAAAAATCAAAACAAATAACTCGTACTGCAAACTCAATTAAAGGCTATATCTAGCAACAAAAACAGCACTTATAGCACTAACATGACACATTCATCCTTTTCACATTTAGGTTACACATCATCATGATTTCATGTAATGGCAAATGTTCAGAAAGGGTACACACAGATAATGAAAAGAATTCATATCTGGCACAGTATATACAATTACTCATGATATAAAAGTTCACACTAAAATGCATTAATGTCATGATGAATAAATGGATGTATTCCAGCATATATGACACATATGTCCACATTAATCTTGTTACTGCTTTTGTGTTATCACGCTTCATAAAATGTCATGTTACAACATCCACAGGACATATTGATATTAATACCGAGAAGAGGTGAATTTACAACAATAACACATTTGTAACATCAGTTCGCATGCACTATAGGTAAGATTTTTAGCATTTGTCAAAGTCCTTTGCCTGCTCATTTCATGTACAACATTGGCTGTCAATATTTATTCTGAATCCAGTCATAAAGATATCTGTAAACTGGATTTGTACCCTAAATGGTGTGGTCTCTTTCTTTAAGCTCAATTTTCACTTAAACCTTCTGCCACAGAGATAGTTAACAAACAGGTGGAATTTCTTCACTCAGTACAGTGCTGATAAAAGCTCACCTGTGCCAGTTTCAGTTGAGTTATGGCATTACAAATTAAATTGCCATTTTTTACCTTAGAAATTGAAATCTCATTCACTGCTAGTGACTGTTGCCAGTCACGAGAGTGCAATGCCACACAGCACACAAAAGATGTAGAAAAAAAAAGGAAATATCAGGGGCTGGTTCCAATAGCTATTTGCAGACAGTAGAGCACACTGAAGAAAAACTTCGGTATACCAGCTGTGGACATAATTTCAGAAGATATACTGCAAACAGGTCAAGTAATTAACTATTCAGAGTACCATACTTACGGGTTGCATGCATGCCCATCAGATTTCAAAACACATTGTTAGTACTCAACACAACTTAAATGCGACAAACTGCAATGCTGAATCTGTTTGTATACCGCATCACAAGGAATAGAAGCAATTACTGCAGAATATGATGAAATCTGTAATAATACCACAGATAAATAAATAAATAAATGCTACCTGCAGTGAATGAACTGCAACAGACCGCAGTACTACAAGCCATGGATGAGGATGTGGCTGTGTGCCCTAAAAGGTAGCCAGCTAGAGTGAGAGCAAGGCTGCAACTAAACCAACTGTCAGATCAACAAATAATTGACAGGTGTCACCTACACAGACAGCTGGTGCAGGCTGTTTGCAGCATGTGTGCCCCACACATGTCTGTGCGGACAATGTGACGTAACCTTATCCCTCTTGAAACAAAAGCATTTCTCAGCCTGGCTGTACTGGCATCTGGAGCATTACAAAGACATATGGGGGATACAGTAGAAGTATCACAGACAGCTACCAGTCATGTTCTGTCAAAATTCTTGGCAGCAATGTGTGTCAAAGTGGATAACTACATACACATTCCATCTACCCCTATGGAGAAAAGAACTGTCATGCACAAGTTCAATAAACTTGCAAACTTCCCACAAGTAGTTGGTGCAACAGATTGTACCCACATCCATATCAAGACCCCGGTTCATCCAAAAGCAGACAGCTACATTAACAGAAAGGGTTGACCATCCTTGAATGCCTAGTTCATGTGTGAGCAGATGCCAGCATAACAAACATCATGGCAACACATCCTGGAAGTGTTCATGATGCTTCCATATGGAGGGAAAGGGACTGAGGGCTACATTTCAGCAAGAAGAAGTTCCTAAGGGCTACTACTGGGTGAGAACAGGAACACGGCTAGGATGTAAGCTAAGAAGATTCCTCCCAAGAGTATTCATGCTGACAACATGCATGTTTACTCCCCACAACAGGTGACTGTGGTTATCCACTTAAACTGTGGCTAATAACCCTCTACAGAGAACTATCAAAACCCTGCAGAGGAGGCCTACAACATAGCACAAGCAAAAGCAAGAAATACCATTAAGTGTGTGTTTTGTGTACTAAAGCTAGGTTTAGATGTCTGGACACATTTGGGATGCACTGCAATATACCCCTAAGAAGGCAGAACACATGATAACTATGTGCACCATGCTTCACAAACTATGAACAACAGCACATGATAATCTTCCTGCTGCATGTGTGAGTGATCTACCTCAGGGACTCTTGATGTCTGAAGATGGCATTCCACAGTTATCATAAGAGGAGCATAAGGACATAGGAGACAGAAGTCACAGGCGTAGGCAACATAGGGTGTGACCACAAAAGTGCAGGCTCAGGCAACATGGCAGCATCTGACACACAACTTTAAGTCATGACAAGTCACATGTACAAAAGTACACACATTAAACATTGATGTTTTGGTGTTGCACTGCCACAGCAGCACAGATTGCATCTAATGGCAATTACCCAGTACATGTACACACTGAGCATCAGACATAGCATAATCACAACATAATACAGTATGAACATATACAAATCTGTCACAACAGGGATCATCAGCTCAGGGCACAACTGACTCAGGTATGCATACAGACTGTGATTGGTATATCTGTCTATGGCAGACAATAAGGGACACACATATGTGCAACACATTCCTATCTGTCCACTATAAAAAGATGCAGACAGGAAAACAACTCAGGACATAATGCAGAACTGTTATCAATATCAGAATTGAAATATATTATTGAAAAGTATACAGTAGCTAACATAATGTAATAAATGCAGTCAGCTATGTTTAGTAAAAATGTCAGACTCCCATGGCATTAAACCTATCAATGAACACAGACAGATGACACTGTCAGTGTTCTGCACAGCAATCATGGGGTGAGACTGACACTACTGGACAGAGTGGATCAACTATCAGTGTTACTCTAATGCAGTCTAGGGCTCCCATGCTGACAGCTCACACCACGGTCCTGTCTGCCCCTGGCACATTTTAAAACAATTGGTCCAGGTTGCTCCACAGAGGAGATTGATGGGGTAAAGCTAATATATGGAGATATATTATGGGAAGGAGCATGCCTGTGACTTAATTGTCTGACCGTGACTGCCGGGCCCACGTCAGCTGGGCCAGCAGCAGAAATGAAGCATAGACAGTCAGCCTGATGGGCAGCACAGTGGTGCAGTGGTTAACATAGCCGCCTCACAGCAAGAGTTTCTCTGGTTCAATTCTCAGCTGGGGTGCCTTCTGTGTGGAGTTTGCATGTTCTCCCTGTGTTAGGGTAGGTTTCCTCTGGGTACTCCGGTTTCCTCCCACATTCCAAAGACATGCATCTGGAGCATTTCTCCCTGGGCCTCCGCTGAAAACAGGCTTTGTGGAACCTAGTCAGACATTCCCGGTCAACAAATGATAAATAAATAAATAAATAAACAAATAAATAAATAAATAAATAAAAATAAAAGTTTGTTCTGCTATGAGGGGTCCTGCCTCTCCCATGTGGCATTCAGCTAAGCACAGTCAGGGCATGCAGAACCCTGCTTGTTCTATGGCACTGGTATAACAATGTTGTGGCCAGGGATCCTACAGGTCAAGCTATAGATAACATACTTTCATTCTGTGTAGCCAGTTATGCCATTACCTCACCATGTCTGCTCTCCTGTCTTTTCATGCAGCACACTCAGCTGGTGTGCAACATGGTCTGTGCCACAGGCAAGTGCATGGCTGCCAGATCCATGACATTCCTTTGCCTGTAGGAGTATACGGACATCTTCTGACACATGCCCATGTACATCAGCTGCATGCCTACATCTGCTTTAACTGGCAATATCAATATGTTGTGGGGAACTGTCAACATCAGCAGCAGTCTCAACATGGGTCTGTTGTCCACAGGCCTCATCCTGTTTACCATCTGATGTCACCTCTTTGTCAAAATTGCTGGACATGTTTTCCTCATCATCTGAGACTACATGCACATCCACATGACTGTCACCAGCTGGGTCAGACTGTATCACCCTGTCAGAGTCCATGTGCCAGGCGTCATGCTACCATACTGAGACAAATCAGGTCCCACATGGTTATCAGTGGCTGGACTAATGTAGGATAAAGGCAAGTGATGTGCTAAAAGAAAAGACACATGACACAGATTAGGAGAACATGCTTATGTCACATACTGTATATCATTAAAGATATATGACACATATATCTCAATGCAAAGTTACAGATAATAATGACTTATCATGAAGTATTGTCTGTGTATGGGTGATGGAATCTATATAACAGAGAGTTGACAGTTATGTTATATATTCAGTATGCCTGATATATGTGCGAAATAGAGTCACAGCACACACCTGACAAGTCCTCATGGGAAGATGGCTTGGGAGGAGAGGGATGAAATGCAATTGTTGTAGGGAAACAAAGTAATAGCATTGTTAATCACATTATTGCCAGTACTGACCATTCCATCAGGGTTAAAACATACAATAGGTATTACACAGACATACCAGTTGTTTGTGCACTTGATGCTGATGCAGTCTGTCCTATGAATAGGTAGAAAGGACGCAGTAGTAATGAAGGACAACAACAGGAGTTACAGCAATGACATGTATGAAAGGTAGGTAATAGCATACCATTGGCAGCCTCCTCATGTTGTGAGTCCATGTGTTGTACTGCAGATCCTGCTGGGGTATAGTAAAGAGAAAGAAGACAGAGTAATGTATGCAAGCAATGGAATACTGACAGGATGACATATAAGACACAGTAACAGGGGTTGCTGATACTCACATGATGTACAGTGCACCTGTTGGCCAGATGTCCCTGTGTAGATAAACAAATATATTAATGTCATGCAACACAGGTCTGCCACACCTTGCTGCCAATTGTGATCATGTTGTGGTAACATACCTGGTCTGTCTGTACTTGCACCTGTATGGCTTGTGCACCCAGTGGATATA